>NC_057797.1:582552447-582554676 GCF_018294505.1 Triticum aestivum | reverse complement strand
ATAAGATGACCCTTGAGTCTGCAGAACCCAAGGGAAAGAAAAGGGGGCTAGGTGGCAAATGGTAAGACCAATGTTGGGCATTGCTGGAAAAGCTTTAATCAAGGCGAAATATCAAGGGGTTCCCATTATAACCCAACCGCGTAAGGAACGCAAAAATCCGGGAACATAACACCGATATGACGGAAACTAGGGCGGCAAGAGTGGAACAAAACACCAGGCGAGAGGCCGAGCCTTCCACCCTTTACCAAGTATATAGATGCATTAAGATAACATAGCAATATAATGATATCCCAACAAGTAAATAGATGATGTTCCAATAAGGAACGGCCTCCAAACTTCACCTACAACTAGCAATGCTATAAGAGGGGCTGGGCAAAGCGGTAACATAGCCAATCAACGGTTTGCTAGGACAATGGTGGGTTAGAGGTTCAACATGGCAATTGGGAGGCTGACAAGCAAAAGGTAGGCATCGTAGCATTGGCATAGCAAGAGCGAGCAAACTAGCATAGCAAAGATAGTAGTGATTTCGAGGGTATGATCATCTTGCCTGCACAGTTGTCAGAGTTGACTGGATCCTCACAAGCAAACTCAACGGGCTCCTCGGTAGCGAACTCGTCTCCCGGCTCTACCCAAACAAGACAAACAAGCAACAAGGACACAATCAACCACATGCAAGACCAAGCAATAAGATGAAATGATGATATGCTATGCGGGATGCGATGCGGGATGCAAAATGCAAGATAAGACAGAAAATGCATGAACCTGGACCCAACTTGGAAAACCAAGTGTGCCACTGGATAGAGGGGATGAAATCGCTTGAAAACGATATAAAGATCATTGGAATCGGAGTTACGGTTTGGAAATGACAAGCGTTTTAAGAATGACACCGGTCTGCGATTTACAGCAAGTGGGCATCTAAATGCAATGAAATGAAAATGCTACAGCCACCAAACATGACAACAAAATACATGGCAGGGATGCACACAAGATGCTTAACAAAAGTCTAGCACTGAGCCACGTCCAATTCATTCATTATGAGGTTCAAACAAGCATGGCAAAAACGCAAATGCAAAACAGATTCTAGACTTAGTGAAATTAACACTAGTCTGAAATTTCAGATCACGAAGCCCTCTTCGGAGCAGCAAAACAACATGATACATGACCTGATTAAGACAAGTAAGAATATGGCATGGAGCTACTCAATAAGCTTAACAAAAGTCCCAAAATGACCTGGGGCCAAAAGGGATCACGAAATATACTAACGGGCACACGAACATAGCTAAAACACAATCAGTTTTCAGACTTAGTGAAAACTGAGACATGCTGAAATATAACTCACGAAGGCATGTAAACGAGCTCGATGCACTCACTACGGTGCAAGTCATGGCAAGGCAAGCATACATCCATTAAGAAGGCACAAAATACAAGCTATACATGGCAAGAACAAAGGCATAGCAGGCACGGATCAACTACAATAGCATCGGCAAAATCGCAAACGAGTTGACGATCTTCCCAGATTCACAGCGAAGCAAAAGTAGAGCTCGATTGACTCAAGATATGGTGCTCTATAATTGCAAACAAAGACATGGATGGATAGAGCATAACATGATTAACAAAACTCCTTTACTGATCATCCTCAAAATAGGCACGGATCACTAGGAAACAAGCTGAACATATGGCATCATGAACTAAATAATCCCAGACTTAGTGAAAACCACTAAGTCTCTGAAAACAGATTTACCGGGTGCCTCACTTTGCAAGCTTGCACAAGTCACCACACACATCCTAAAAATGCATGGGTTGCACCTCTGGAAAGAAGACAAAATGCTTAACAAAACATATGAAGGACTCACAGGCATATCATGCACACAATAATCATGGCAAAAATTACAAAAGTCTAAGATGAACTAGCAGATCTGACAATTAACTCACGATGCCTCCTTCTGACAGCATTTTGGGCGTCAAGATGAGCTGAAATGAAAATGATGCAATGGAATGAAATGATGTACTCGTCGAGGCGAACATTTTGATATATTATATGCCCAAAACGGGGCTACGGATGCAAAGTTACGGCAGGTCAAAGTATGCACAAAAATTAGGGTTAGGAGGAGAAAAAGTCAACCGATTCGAATCTGGATCTGAGATCCAGATCGGGCACGGGAACCGAGGCCGCCAGAGTTACTGTAGCTGCCGGACTTGGAGCTCGCCGGAGATTGGATACGAGGGGGC
>NC_057797.1:582547064-582551693 GCF_018294505.1 Triticum aestivum | reverse complement strand
TAGGCATAAGTGGAGCTAGGAGAGTCCAAATGGGGTGCAGTTTTCGTCCACGCGATTGTGATCGAACGCTCTAGGACATGGAGCAGAGTTTGGTGGGTTTTGGGCCAAATTGGAGGGGTGTTGGGCTGCAACACACATGAGGCCTTTTTGGTCCCTCGGTTAACCGTTGGAGTATCAAACGAAGTCCAATTGATACGAAACTTGACAGGCGGTCTACCGGTAGTAAACCAAGGCCGCATAACAAGTCTCGGTCCAATCCGGAAATGTTTAATCCCCACATACGAAAGAAAGCTAGAAATGACCACCGGAGGAGAACGAAGCGCCGGAATGCAAAATGGACAACGGGGAAAATGCTTGAATGCATGAGACGAACACGTATGCAAATGCAATGCACATGATGACATGATATGAGATGCATGAAAACGGAAACAACACACGGAGACAAAGACCCGAACCCGAGAGATAAATATAACTTAACGCCGGAAACGGCAAGAGTTGGAGTACAAATAGGGAAAGTTACATCCGGGGTGTTACAAACAGTTAGGTTCTGAAGGAAATATGCCCTAGAGGCAATAATAATGTTATTATTTTATTTCCTTATATCATGATAAATGTTTATTATTCATACTAGAATTGTATTATCTAGAAACATAATACTTGTGTGAATATATAGACAAACCAAATGTCACTAGTATGCCTCTACTTGACTAGCTCATTAATCGAAGATGGTTATGTTTCCTAACCATAGACATGTGTTGTCATTTGATTAATGAGATCACATCATTAGGAGAATGATGTGATTGACATGACCCATTCCATTAGCTTAGCACCCGATCGTTTAGTATGTTGCTATTGCTTTCTTCATGACTTATACATGTTCCTATGACTATGAGATTATGCAACTCCCGTTTACCGGAGGAACACTTTGTGTGCTACCAAACGTCACAACGTAACTGGGTGATTATAAAGGATCTCTACAGGTGTCTCCAAAGGTGAATGTTGGGTTGGCGTATTTCGAGATTAGGATTTGTCACTCCGATTGTCGGAGAGGTATCTCTGGGCCCTCTCGGTAATGCACATCACATAAGCCTTGCAAGCATTACAACTAATGAGTTAGTTGCAAGATGATGTATTACGAAACGAGTAAAGAGACTTGCCGGTAACGAGATTGAACTAGGTATTGAGATACCGACGATCGAATCTCGGGCAAGTAACATACCGATGACAAAGGGAACAACGTATGTTGTTATGCGGTCTGACCGATAAAAGGTCTTCGTAGAATATGTAGGAGCCAATATGAGCATCCAGGTTCTGCTATTGGTTATTGACCGGAGACGTGTCTTGGTCATGTCTACATTGTTCTCGAACCCGTAGGGTCCGCACGCTTAAGGTTTCAATGACAGTTATATTATGAGTTTATGAGTTTTGATGTACCGAAGTTAGTTCGGAGTCCCGGATGTGATCACGGACATGACGAGGAGTCTCGAAATGCTCGAGACATAAAGATTGATATATTGGATGGCTATATTCAGACACCGGAACTGTTCCGGATGATTTCGGAGAAAACCGGAGAGCCGGAGGGTTACCGGAACCCTACCGGGAGTACTAATGGGCCATATGGGCCTTAATGGAGAGAGAGAAGGGCGCCAGGGTGGGCCGCGCGCCTCCTCCCCCCTTGGTCCGAATTGGACTAGGAGAGGGGGGCGGCGCCCCCCTTTCCTTCTCCCTCCCCACTTCTTTCCCCCTCCTAGTAGGAGTCCTACTCCTACTAGGAGGAGGACTCCTCCCGGCGCGCCTATAGGGGCCGGCCGGCCTCCTCCCCTTGATCCTTTATATACGGGGGCAGGGGGCACCCCTAGACACACAAGTTGATCCACGTGATCATATTCTTAGCCGTGTGCGGTGCCCCCTTCCACCATAATCCTCGATAATATTGTAGCGGTG
The DNA here is from genome assembly GCF_018294505.1 of Triticum aestivum. NCBI lineage: Eukaryota > Viridiplantae > Streptophyta > Magnoliopsida > Poales > Poaceae > Triticum > Triticum aestivum. Next base: position 582,549,749 of record NC_057797.1, on the reverse strand, counting down.
CTTAGGCGAAGCCCTGCGACGGTAGTACATCAAGATCGTCACCACGCCGTCGTGCTGACGGAACTCTTCCCCGACACTTTGCTGGATCGGAGTCCGGGGATCGTCATCGAGCTGAACGTGTGCTAGAACTCGGAGGTGCCGTAGTTTCGGTGCTTGATCGGTCGGGCCGTGAAGACGTACGACTACATCAACCGCGTTGTGCTAACGCTTCCGCTGTCGGTCTACAAGGGTACGTAGATCACACTCTTCCCTCGTTGATATGCATCACCATGATCTTGCGTGTGCGTAAGAATTTTTTTGAAATTACTACGTTCCCCAACAGGTTCATATCGTTTCATATATCTAAATAACATTACACCGTAGCATAGATTTTTTTTTAAAATCCATTATGTTCAAAGGCTATAACTAACATCACTGCGGCAGAAGATTGAAATAACAACAAGCCTCCCATCACGCTCTTTGAAAGTTATCAGCACCAAGCTGTTTACTTCAATAGACTATGCTTGGAGAAAATCACTGAACTCTTCCTTTTTGAACACCATTCTATTACCCAAGCCAACGAAGTAGGAGCAAGGAGTGCTCACATATATATCATCATCATGAAGAGTTTCCAAAGTAACTTCAAGAGGTAAAACTCCAGTCCTAGGAAATGTCACAAACTCCTTCAAACTTCTCAAGACAATACCAGGAATAACCTGATAAAAACATCAAGCTATCAAAAATAGAACAAAATTCAAAACTATAAATAAAAGAGATAATAAAAATAAATAAATAGAAACAAAGAAAAATAATGGAAAAAATCTAACCATGCAATGACCATTAATTAACATTCATGAAATCAATCCTGTCAATAAAAGGGCAACAAGGTATGTACTCATCATCAAAGAGTTGACACTTCATGAAATACATCTGCTGATAATTAAGAAAAACACCACAGGTGTAATAACAACTCCCAACAAGTTCCTTCTCGGAGTCGCTCAAACCATCAAGAGCTACAAAAATATAACTACACAGACTCAAGGAAATAGAAAAATCACCATGTAAAATAAAACAAGCTAAAAACGTCCTTAAAAATAAACCTTACCAACAGATGGTAAAGGAGAAAATGCATCTCCACGACCAACACGATTAAAAGAATACCAATCCATGTTCCATAATGCTCAAGCCTAACAGTCATTATATCAGAAGGACGAACACCATAATCACTGACCAATCATTCCCAGGAAGGACCATGGAATTTGCTCCTCACCCGACCATGACTAAACAAAACACCATACAAATAACCCTCATTGCACTGAAGAGCAAGATCAGTATCTTCGTCACCCCTCCTTATGGCTAAAGCCCTACACTCCTCGATGTAACAAGCAAGATGAGCTCTAACTGCACGGAACATACTGCGCAACAAATCAAAACAAGGATCAAAATCAAAACAGCATGGGCAGCACCAAAAGAAATAAGCGTGTGTGCCAAAAATTAAACAATTATAAAATGATATTCTTACAACACGCCTCGAACAACACCGATCCAGAACCACACTGAACCCATATACAGAAGAATCAACAGAAGAACATGGGCCACCAGACATACGGCAAAAAGGACAAGCCATACCTGCAAGGAACACAGTGATTATCAAGAACTAATTCCAGAAAACCGAGTTGAAACTTCATCTGATAGTGTTGGTAGTCCCCACCCGTAACTACCCCATAAATCTCTATATCCCAGAAATATAATGAGAACAAAAAGAGAAATCAAAGGAAAACAGGGAACCCACGAATGCAACCCATAGGGAACGACGATATCGCGAACGGGGAAGCGCAGTCGACGCTAAAGAAGGACCGCCGTAAGAGCACGCGACAAGCGCGGCGGCCGCGACGGGGGCTGCCGTAACCACACACAAGAGCGGCGGCTGCGACGGGCGGAGACGACGGCAAAGAAAGAACAGTCTGCGGCGATGGTTCCGCCACACCAGAGAAACACATATCAAAACAGATCAAAAGTGTATTACAAAATATCAAAAGTATAAGGACTAAAGTGAAAAAGAAAAAATCAGAAAGGAAAACCGAAAACCGAAAATCATGGGAGAGGCCGTGCGGGCGACAAGTATCACGCGTGGAGCACCGCGGAAAAGTCTCACGAGCGCTCCACACGTGACACTTGGCGAGCGGGGAGCACTCTCCGACTAATCATTGCGGGGAACGCTCCTTAACTAGTGATTTCGTAAAATGAAAGCCTTTACACACGAGCCCACCAGTGGCCAGGCCACAGACAACTGGGGCCAATCAAACGGGCCACAGTATGCTCTTCGTGGGCTTTCGGCCTGGCCAGTCGCTGGCTCAGATGCTGCCGCACCGCACCGAACAGATCGTTCGCTCCTGGCTGCTGGCGCTGGCGGACGGCCGTAGGCGACTACCCTCAGATCTTCCTCTTCCCCGCTCCCGGATTCAAAATTTTCGGTGGACATCTCTCTCCCCACCCTGCTGCCGACCCACCTCCATGCCCAAACCCTAGGCCCCCCTCTCCTCCCCCGGCCACCTCCGCGACCGCCGGTAGCCGGCCATGGAGGGCCTCTTCATGCAGGTCTTCGAGCGCCGGGACTGGGTCACCGGGCAGATGCGCCAGCAGGTCGACTCCCACGCCGAGTCCCTCGCCTGCGCCTTCCTCGCTGCCGGCCCCCGCCCCCCGCCG
>NC_057797.1:582536475-582546614 GCF_018294505.1 Triticum aestivum | reverse complement strand
CTTTTCCCTCCTCGAAACATAATTTAACCTCACAGAGGACATCAGGAGCTACTCCAAATTAGCTCATAAAACTGGATAATACAGTTGTGCTAATTGCTTTGTTATTCTCCGTGTAAGCGCGTTAGTATATTACTACTAGCAAACATGGCCATGCGTTGCAATGGGAGACAAAAAAAATCATGCTCTTGGATCATGGACATCGAGGAAACTATAAATGCAGTGCCGATATCGATGGAGCCAGTGCGATGCTACGGGTTGTATGAACCATGGATCCTAGAGCTCAAGAAGCCGTACTCATGTCCTCAGTGGAAGAAAGCTAATGTTTAGTGTTTATTACTTCTGGGTGTTGTGTGTGAATATGTGTATGGAAACTTCTTACCTAATTTTAAAAGAAATTTCATATCAACATAGGCTACTCAGTTGTCATGCTCAACAACCGAATGCAGCAAAGTAAAAAAAAAACAATTGGTGCCTACTTAGTGTTATCCGAAAATTTGTAGTCCCACGCTATAGAAAAAGCTCACATAAATAGCTATTCAAAACCAAGTAGTGGCCTGAAAACTGAAACATTTTGTGTGCTTTCACAGTTGATGACTTGCTAACATTCCTCTATTATCTAATTTCTGGTCACACTAGCCTACTCACACGATGAAGACAGAGTGACTTTGCTTCAGTTAGCTACGTTGCTTGATTGGATCTTCCGATCTGTGTTGGCATTAGCAAACTTTTGGTAAGTCTTGTGAATAAGCAAAACACATTTTGTAAGAAATGTAGTGATGTCTTAAGATGCACGTTGGTTTTACTGCTGAGAGCCATTACCTTTGATATACCGACGAATAGTCAGAAACCCAGTTATAGTTTTAATCCAGTGAAGTGTTCAATATGAGAAAGCTAAGCTCATATCATGTAGTGTGGCCCTGATGTTGAGCGATACTACCGATTCATAAGTGAGGCTAGCCAAATACACCGGAGACTAAAGATGGTCATGAACTTAACCTGTGGACACATGAACTAAACCATATGGTAATATCAAACTAAAGCATGAAGTATGTCAGCCATGAAGAAATGTCGTTTTTTCACCTATCTCAATTAGAGTACACCCTGGTGTTTTCATCAGCTTCCTGCTCTAGGCCTCGTTCCTCAACAAAGCTGCTTCAGAGTACTGCTTCTTTGTTGTGTATAGATTGGAGAGCAGCAGGTAGTAGCCAGTGTAGACACATCATCAGAAACACAAACGAACAGACAATGCTATGTGCGTCTCACCCAAATCACACGATGCAGCTGCTCCAGTGCCGCCGCTGTCTCCCACGCCCCTCGGATTGCAGTTCCTAGTATTGTAGGTGCCACAAAATGCAAAGATCCGCTGGAACATGGACCGTTTCATTAAGCATTAATCAAACATAGATGGTCACGCCAAATGTAGGTTGCTGGGTTATTTCTCAGCAACTAATCTGCAAGAACATATTAAGAAAAAGATCAACGAATACACCTCAATGTGCAAATGTTGATTCTTGAACAATTAAGATTGAAACAGAAGTTACTATCAGGATGAGTTTGCAAACATCAATTGGTTGGCAAGTAACGTCAATTGCTTATCCATTGATATGCGTGTCTTGTCATATGCAGATTTTACCTAGCCATATTACACACAGCAAGGGAAGCTTAAGATATAAACTGTAGGCAAGGAAGATGAAGCACCACAACCACATGTTCTTGATCGCCTAACTTTCTTTATAGGTGTCACTACCAGAAAAAACCTACACACACAAAATTAACACGCCGCTACATGGCCGCCGTCATGTCCATGCAGCCATGGATGCTCCAGATCTCAGGCTTACTTCACGTACCTCCTGCTTAACCATGCAATTGCAGCGCCGGCCAGGCAGCATGACACTGCCAACGAGCGCTGGTGATCAGCATCAGGGTGAACTCGCCGTCAACGAAATGATCTTTCCCTTGTTCTTTCAGCGGGAGGTATACTTTTCCAAAACTGAACATCCAGACTTCTCATGACAAAATATTTGGACCCACGCAAGGATTAATTTTTGGACTTCATTGGCGCATGCATACATGTTATTTTTTGTCAAGTAGCTGGGGGAATGAGGTTCCTTTAATCTGAATAAGAAAAATATAAAAGTTGTTTATCACTCTATCCAATTTTTCACCACAACTATATGGTTCCTGTAGGTTTGGCTTTATTCTGAAAAATAGTAGCATCATTATTAGCAACGTTCAGTAGCTCATTGCCTCTATATGAATTGGCCTTTTGGATATGTGATTCTGCTCTTTAAAATTTATTCACCATAACCCTTGTACAATGTGTGAGAAATCTGACAAAATATTTCTAGACCTTGAGAAGCATATTAACAAATAGGTGGCTAGCACAAACTTGCAAAACAGAACATGTGAGAGAGAGAGAATATTTTTAGACCTTGAGAAGCATATTAACAAATAGGTGGCCAGCACAAACTTGCAAAACATAGTAGTATGAGAGAGAGAGAGATGGGGCTGCAGCGTTCGCTACACATGAATATTTCTTGTGGACATTCTATCAAACAGGTGTCCTACAACTTGATGCAAAAACAAATATCTTATGGCTGGGTAGAATAACGAACGAAAGGAGCAACCGGAGCTTTCACCGACAGTAGATGGGGAGGAGGAGCTGCGCTCGTCACTGGGTTGGAGCCGGGAGGTGTGTATGCCAACGTGGCCGGGGCGCGACGACACTGGGAGTTGAGCCGGGAGGAGTTGCGTGGACAGGAGGAGGCGAGGGGCGCGTAACCGGAGGCAGCGCACATCGCCTGCGGCATAGTCGCGAGGAGGCGCGGGGTGGCTAGGGGTCGGGGCAGGGAGACGATGGGTAGGTGGGGGATGGACCAGTACGGGGTTGGGGATTTGGGTTGGGTCTTTTTTTCTTCCGCCACGAAATGTTGTTTTACTTACCACAGGCAATGGGGGGGGGGGGTAATTTTTTCCAACTTCAAGGGCAATTTGATGACGGACGGGCAGAAGCACTAATCCCTTTATTGGTAGGTATAGATATGTTATGTTGGCAACATATACTGCAGTTGCACGGAGCAGAGTGAAAGATAAGTACCAATAAGAAAGAAGAGAAAAACCTGCCAGTAATTGTAATATTATTGGCTTATTTGATAAACAGTGAAATGTATGCTTGGTCATTGTTGGAAAAATACCATGCTATAATGTGCTGCAAGCCTGCAACTTTGCAGAATGTAATTAAAACACTTTGAAGGCAAATATGTGTACCTGAAAAGACAACTAAAGAAAGCAAATCTACTTGGAAAGAAATTCCTGTTGAGAGTCAGACATCTTAAGACAGGTTCATCACTGATCCCAGTATCTTAGACCCATCACAAATCTCATTTTCAAGTTCTCTTGGTCATTTGGGTTACCGAGATGTCACCGTAAATCCTGCGAATAGTAGACAGTGTTGTTCAACATGTCGTCCAGGATTAGCCGTTTTGTTTTGCTGGGCAATTCTTTTTAGGTGTTGCAATGGGGAATTTTGAGAGTGCCAATTTGGTGCTGTTGATCCTACATCTTGTTTTTTTATTAGTACCCAAGAGGGGCACACCTGCAGGGTGCGGGTTATAAGCGTTCGTGAGTTGCTAACTGCTTGTCAGTGATTCAGAAATACACCGATTCGTTGTTTATTTAGCCTTTTGTTCACCATTGATATCTGATTTTACTCCCTTGCACATTGCTTTTGACACCTTTAACTGAACCGCTTGTTTACTTGTAGAGCTAAATGGCAAACCTATTGTTCCGGGTTTACTTTTCGCTGGAAGCCAGATTACTACACCAGCAACCAACAGAACCTTCTTTCAGCCGCGAGCTGTTCCTAGCATTTCACTCAGAAATGTGGGGGTTCCAAATGGATATGCTGGTCGAGACTCTATTTGTGACACCGTGGATACTAACCAACATGAAGTGCCTCAGCAAAAGCAGGTTTCAGTTGACCAGGAGATATTTGAGCCTAGTTCTGAAGTCAACATGTTCTCTGTGGTAAAGCGTTCCAGGTCAAGGCAGCGGCATATTGAAGATCGGTCGCGTGAGAAGGGTCAAGCGACAAATAGTGGAATCAGGGATGTTATGCAAGACAGGATGCAGAGGTCTGAACTTGCAACTGCAGGTTTGAACAAAACAACTGCATCATTATCCTCCAAACCATGTGGTGACGGTGAAAACAATGCTGGAACAACGACCACTTTGCCAGGTCAGGAGAAAGGTTTTTATGCCAATCAGGATAGATCAACTGAATTCGTCAAGTGCAGTAAAGATGGTGATCCTGGAAATCAAGGAGTTAAGTTAGATTGTTCTCAAAATCAGATTGTCAATTCTGATAATAATGTCATGGTTTCTGCTAGAAGTTCTTTTGGAGTGCAAGTTACAGGCTCTGCGTGCCATGCACTCCCTGAAACTTATCTGTCGGTTGAGCCGAAAAAACTTCAATTCGATGGTGTTGAATCAGTTTGCATGAATCCTGCAAGTGAACAGACGATGCAGCAACCAGTATGTACCCTGGAAGGTGCCAATCTTGATCTTGCTGAGGCACATCCCTTAAATGAAGACCCGTCTTCTACCAGCTATTCTCAAGTTCCTCAGGAGCAACATCTGTTGGCCAGAACATCTTTAGAACTCAAGGAGACCGATGCAGAGACTCCCTTGGGCCCCACTTCCCCGGTTACACAAAAAGAGACACTCAACGGAAAGGCAGCATATGATGCGGTCAACTGCCATTCGGGAAAGCTGGGCGATGTTCAGATAAAATTATCAGCTTTGACCAAAGCATGCAACATTTCTGTCAGCAACAAAAAGGACGAGTCTGCAGTGCCAGAAGTTATGAGCAGTGTTTCAGCTAGAAGAACCAGCGAAATGCACTCAACTGAAAGGAACAGTATGACTTCAGCCGAAGATCTGCAACCAAATGGTACCATGCTTGCTATTTGTAGAATATATTTGCTAGTTTTTTTGTAGCAAAAGTTATTGTGCCATGTCCTTACATCGTTTCTTATCTTGCAGGAACAGAACAAGACACCTCTCTTATTGAGAATGCTGTTAAAGAAAATGTTAATTCATGTACAGCAGAAAACGATAAACGGAAATCTCCACAACCTTATGTTCTATACGTCTTACCTAGTGCATCACATGAGAAAAATATTCTACTCGAGTCAGACAGAAGCAGTGCTGCTTGTGACCAGAAGAGGTCAGTACAAGATGGAGTTGAAGTAAGTGATAGTATGTCATCTAAAAGGAGAAGAATAAGGCACCGATCAGACTTTGACCTTTCCGGGACTCCTTGCACAAATTCATTGTCTCTGAACCACCAACTTGACATTTCTAGCCATATGTTAACCGTGACAAATTTCTCAGAGAAATCCCATCCTTCAGGTCCTTACTTCACAAGGAGTTCAGGATCCTGCAAGAGCATGTCTCTGGTGTCAGAGCGGGGGAATGCTGCAAGTGATGTTTATGGAAATGGGAATTCTTCACGTGGAAGAAGAAATACAACTAGCCTATTAAGTGGCGTCCTTGATAACTCTCCTACCGCAAGCACCAGCAGGAGTGCATTGGAAGGACGGGTCTTCAAAAATTCTCAAGAACAGAAACAAAATAAGTTGGAAGTGGAGTTTCTGACAACTGCTGCTTTGCCTTATTGCTCTGGCATCCTATCTCGTAATGAGGAAAACTGCACACAGCAGGTATGTGCTCAGCAAGTGTACCAGACTACCAGTTCCCTTTCCTCTCTGAAGTTTTTTTTATTCCGAAAGAACCGGTTGTATTTTTTGTTGCAAAATTGTATGTCATGAAGTAGTAAACTAGTGGTAATGCTCGTCTGGCTGCATTATTGGTGGAGCCTTTTCTTTGGATGCTTTGGTCTGACAAATTCGAATCCAGTCATGTAGGTTCTCTATTTCCTGTTTTTATTTATGGGATAGCCGATGGGAATATTCATGGGTATTTCATCACCGTTTTGTACTGATGAGTGATTAACATACAAACTAGATTACCCGTTGTGCCAAATGGCGCAAGGCTAAATTCACACCCGGAGTTATTTGAAACAATTTGACTTTCTTGGTAAAATTTGGTTTTAGCAATCACTTAGGCTCTGGTACTTGTAACAACATTTTAGTATCTCTTGTAGTTCACACTTTAAGAAACTCTTGGTCAAATGGCGCAAGGTTTCACTTTAGACCCATAGATATTTGCAGATGAAGGCTTAGTAGTGTGAACAATACTTTGAGATGGCAAAAAACAAAGGCACTTTAATTTAAACAATATTTCACCTCGGTAAGATTCTTGAGGAAGTCGCCTTCCACACCTCGCGCTCCTGCAGCCGACGCTATCATCCATGAGACGAAGATGAGAAGCGATGAGCGGATGGAGGTGAACCGGGGCCGACTCAATTGATGAGGGAGGAGGCCGGCGGCACGGGAGAGAGAGAGAGAGAGAGAAAGAGGAGGGAATGGCTGTGCCACTGCATGCTTAGCTGCCGGGGCTCCGGTGCAGTGGCCAGAGGAATAAGCTACCTGTTAGTATTAGATATGACTTAATTGGCATTTATAATTGGTAGAGTTGGGTAATGTCCACTCTTCAGTCTATATTGCACTTGCTATTTTATGTGTGCTAGTGAGTCCTAGCGTATTTACTATTATTCTTTCTGTTGGCAGGAAGGTACTTGCTTTGAAGGTCAGAACCTAATTGTCACGGCTGCGAGTGTGGCAGACCAGGAAATGGCTCCTGAGATGGATGACTTATCATCTCCAATTGCAATATTACATCAAGAAAATTATTCTGGAACAGAACTGTTTACTCGATTCCCAAGTTGTGAACAAGCATCTGCGCCTAATGCACTGTTTCATGAGAAATCATGGTATGACTCGAATGAATGTGTTAGGAAATATAAAAGTTATGATCCAAAGGCACAATTGGGTGATGAATCTTTTGATTGTGATGGTTCAATGCCAGTAATGGAGATCTTTGATGTCTCTGACCAATTGGACAGCCCAATTATCGGAAAAAGGCCATTTGAGTCCCTTCACGATTCTCACCAATTAGGCACCATTTGCTCAGATCCTCCAAACAAGCATAATACTAACACAGCGAGTAGTTTGCATCCGCTATTGACAACTACTATGCCCGGGAAACCCAGAAACTGTTCCCTCTCTGATGATCTACAATACAGTGCTAGTAACAGTCGCAGCGGTATGGACTCCTTCGGATGTGGACTTGAATCGTTTTTTATTTCTGATGGCGTAGCCTCTTGCTCTTCAAATGCTAGCAGCAGACAAGAGATCAATGAAACTCCTTTGACTCCATCTGTTGAAAAGTATAGCCAAAAACTTTCGTTAAGATCTGGATCTGGTTCAGAACATATGAGTTCTATTCCTGAACTTGAAGTCTTCCGAATTGATGAAGACAACAGCATTCCGGAAGAAGATGAGTACCAAGACATGGCTCCTGGATCTGTAGATGTGAATTGCTCATGCCAGCGACAATCTGGGGGAACAGCACTTCAGGATATTACTGGATTATGTCAAAACAATGGAAGTTCTCCGTCTCATTCGATGAGAAGCATGGATAAAGGTAACATAGACTTGAGTGCAGAATCTGTCAGTAGTGAGCTCACTCATCATTCAAATATCAGAAATCATAGCATTAAGCCAAGATACAATCACCCTACTTCAGTTAAGAGAGAAGGAAAAGTATCCCGTTCTCTTCATGACAGATCAGGTACGAAAGAAATAACCAAAAGCAGAAGTGGAAGACACAGGAGTGAAGCAAATATTGACAAGCAAGGCACGACAGAAATAATCAATAGCAGAAATGGAAGACACAGGAGTGAAGCAAATGTTGACAAACAAGGCACGGCAGAACTACTCAATAGCAAAAATGGAAGACACAGGAGTGAAGCAAATGTTGACAGACAATCTAAGCCTATCAATATTGTTGCCAATGTGGCATCTTTTGTACCTCTTGTAAAACAAAAGTTGCAATCTACAACAGTGTGCGGTAAGTTTTATTTGTTTGATTGTATTATTTATTTCGAACTACATGCTAAATCCACTAATGATGTTTATAGAAACTGTTAGATGGTGCTCATAAATGGCCGCTACAAATGGGGTTGCTGTGTTGCAGTTAAAAAAGATGTTAAGGTGAAGGCACTCAAGGCAGCTGAAGCTGCAAAACGTCTTGAAGAGAAGAAACAAAAGGAGCAAGAAAAGCGCAAAGCGGCTGCAAAAGCAGAGCGTGAAAGACTGAAGCAAGAGAAGGAACAAATACAAAAACTTGAAGAGGAACAAAAGAAGAGACGAGAAGTTGATGCGGCCGCTAAGAAGCGGCAGAGAGAAGAAGGGGAAAAGAGGGAAACGATGAAAAGAAGAAAATGCATGGATGAAGCTCGAAAGCAACAGAAGCAGCCTATGGACAGACAACGAGTCATGAAGGATGAAAAAGATGCTCGTCAAAAAGCTTCTGTGAGTATAAGCTACATATATATATCATGTGATTTAATCTAATAACAAACGTACGTGCTAGTTCAACCTTCTACTGGATTTTTTTTGTCTAGATGGAGCAACTTATATAATTTTTATATTTTACTTTATTTAAATAGGGTAGTATGCACGCACACATCACTTTTGATACGGTAGTATGGAGTATGATAGTATGGTAGCATATAGTATGGAGTATGCATGTACATGTCAGTTTAGATAAGGTAGTATGGAGCTGTTTTTGCGGGTGAGTAGTGCAGAATATATGTGCTTTTTTTTGAACATGTCTAGAATATATATTCCTGTACTTCTTGTAGAAGGTGGTATGGAGAATGTTCATATGTAGTACTCCTTCTGTCCCATAATATAGGAGCGTTTTTAACATTAGTGTAGTGTCAAAAACGCTTATATTATGGGATGGAGGGAGTATTTGCTATGAAGTGCATATACTTCAAAATTGTGATATTAAATAGGGAGTACATATACTTCTAACTGAAGCTAGCATGAAGTACATATACACATGTCTAATTGATGTGTCAGAAGGGTAGTGTCAATAGGAAGAAAATGGCCAGTATGACGTCAGCCAATGAATCATGCATAGTTTATATCTGTACATTCTACATATGACATTACGACTCAGCCGGTAGATGATGGAAACGGAGTAGTATGCTACTCCAGCCGCATTGGATGTGATAGCTCGCGAGCTGTCGCAGTCGCCGCAAAACTGAAAGAAAGCAAATTGTTTTCAAGGGACACACAATGTATTATTGGGATGTATAGTACATTTTGACGTTAATCAACGACAATGGCGTCGTGGCGTGGCCACGCGAGGCCAGAGCAGTCGGCCGGTGCTGCACCTGCACATTGAGGCCAAGTAAAGTTAGTCGTTGTGCCACACAAAAAAAGGAATAAAGTATTGTAAAAGGGAAGTACGTAGTATGAAGTATATACAAGACAATAGTATGGTGTATTTAACTTATGTATATTATGTGAAAAAGAAGTATGGAGTATGTGGAAAAAGTAGTATGGCGTATCATGCTTGCAAGGTCGTTATCATCAGCAAATCGTGATCCACCATGCACCATATCTTCTTTATGTATGTACTTTGTTTACTTAGATCTTTTTTTCATGCCTTCCTGGTAGTATCCGCTGCTATCACCGGTGCAGTCACTGCGTTGGATTAACCTGGCATCATAGCATTTTGATCTACATGAACCAGATGAGAGTTCAAACCTCAAAGTGAAGCGATGTATCATTGGAACATGTAGTAGAAAGAAAACTCAAGTGCATAGTTTCATGCATATATGCTTTTCGATGCATGCCTAGTAGTAGACGCGCGTAGCACAGACCTGGAGTGTTAACAACGTAGCCGTCAGCGCCGACGGCAAATGGTGCCGAGTAACGTGACGCCGACGATCAGTTTGTCTCCGATCTATGGCGACCGCATGGCCAGAACTCTGAATCAAGAAACATCCGTGCATCCAGAGAGAAAGAGTCTGTTAGTCATTTGCTTATCCTAATTTCCGTCCAGATAGATATCCCTAGAATATAGTCAGAGTAGTTCGCCTTGCGGGTTGGATTTTTTATTGAATCCGCTTACTTCATGCATTTTCCTTATATATAACG
>NC_057797.1:582528810-582536292 GCF_018294505.1 Triticum aestivum | reverse complement strand
TAGAAATATATGTTTTTTTGTAATTTGAGTGGCAAAATTCTCTGGTTGATCATATGGAATTTGTAATATTAGATATGTGTAGGGCTTTCAAAATGTATGTGATATATACTCGAACAGAGGTTTTTTTTTGATATTTAATTAATATCATGGCAGGATAATATGGCGCCAAGGAAGAATTTGGTTGATGTAGGCAAAAACCAAGTTAAACCTGATGAGACTACCGAACATGCCCTTCGATACAAGGCCAATGAAAGTAAGGACGAGAAAGGTGTTGCAGTAGATGACAGGAATGCAAGTTTTGGATCTGATGCTAAGGAAAATATCCTGAACAGTTTCGAGGAGGTATGCCTTTTTATTTAACTTCATCATGCAGAATGTTGTCGTCTGTAAATCTGCATATGTTGGTACTAATTCATCTTTGATATTGACATGGCTGTTATGTTACATGTCTGCAAATAATAAACAGTTATTACTAGTCAATATACTTGTATACAGATATACTAATGGAAGTTCTTTTGGAATGGTCACATGATAGTGGCTTCTACTCCATAATGCATGCTCATCAGTTTGTTATTAACATGCTAAGAGAAGACTTTGGAAGACATGAGTAACGGCACCCTAAATATTTTTCTCTCCATTTGGGGCAATAATTCTTAGAATGCGGCAAAACTGTTAGAACACACAAACATATTTAGCGTCATCACAGTTGGGACAAAGCAAAAATAGGTTGTCAACCTGAGCTGTTTCGATTTCTCGTTTGACATTAGTATCAGTTTGTAGTGCTTTTCATTGTTTCACTCTAGTATCAGCAACCACTCTAATTTTTGAATCCTCTGCTCTGATGTTAATGAAACTCTCGCCAGTCCTACACAATGACTCCGTATAAAGATTCTGATGATGAGGATGATGATGATTACGACGAACATGTACAAGAAGCAAGGCGCAGAAGGAAATTTGTTCCTTGTTGGGCTCGGTACGTGAACTGACCATGGAATTTTGCTCACAATTAACAGCAGGATTCTCTGTTTTAATACTGATAAGCATTTCAATGTGAACGGCAAACTGAAAGTATTTTCCACTGTGGTCCTTGAATAAATGGCGTACTACCGTATGCTAACTGTTTTTTTAATATATATAAGAATGTTTTTTGGGGGTTCCATTTCGCTTGGTATTGCATATTGACTCGAGCCTATTAATGACATAGTCTTCATGTTCGATATGCAGAAAGGAAAACTTGGATAATATCTTACTATCCAATAAAGCATTAAACCCTAGAGAAAATTTTGCACAGAAGCTGTCCTTCAACATATCTGAAGGTAACATCCAGTTCATAGTTTTTGTTTGGCCAACAAATTTACTCGTATAATTGCTACTGTGTTGACCTTGTTGCCTCCTTGCTGCCTGTTATGTGCAGTTCTTTCGGCCCACGTTCTGCAGCGCGTCGTAAGATAGCCTTCCATTCCATTTGATGAAGTAGCGGTAACATGTTCTTCTGGCCTCCATTTCGCCTTGGCAGTCGGTGATGTGTATAAGCTGACCAGCAATCTCTCTCTTCTGTAACCTGTAAGCTAGGAATGATGTACGTAGGAGAACATTGCTGTGCCACTTGACTAGTTACATACTCCGTGCCTAGCATCGATCATTGCTTGGTCAAGTAGTAGTTTGTTTATAACGGCTTCCGTCACATTATTTTCTGATGGAGATTGGGTATGTATCGGAGTGGCAGCATGTGTAAGGAGAGTAGGCAGTTGCAGTAAAGTGAGCTCTTGTGTCCGATGAGTGAAGTTGGACTGTTTTTTGGTGGAAATTCCATTCCATTTCATTTGTTTAGTTGGTGTCAATTGCAACAGAGAAGTGGGTATCAGCTGCAAGTGAGTGTAGAGAAGATGACAGCCTGATAGCCCATTTCATTTCCTTTTTTACTGTAGCAGATAGCCGGTCGCGTGATTGGAATAGGTCGACAGACCAGGTACGATATCAGCTTCAGTGCGCGTCACGAAATCACGGTGAGCGAACAAGCTAGGGGTGCGTCACATTAGTACGAACGGCGGGCAATAGACCTGCTGTTGCCAACCGCTGCACGCCGGCGGCCCCAGCTAGCCCCCAGACGTCGACCGAAAACAAGACGTCGTCCTCTCACAGCATGTAACTAGAGCTGCGCGCCAACCTGCACCGGTTACCACCTGACCGATCGACCCAGGGGGCCGCCCGCGCTACACTGGGCCGTTGGTTACCTGCAGCGAAAATCGCCGTCCTTGGCACGACCGCGACCCCTCCCAGACGTTCGGTGCACCGTGTACGTCGCTGTTGGAGCACTTGGATTTTGGCGCAGTGATGAAGAGGACAGGGTGGTGCACTATCACACTACCAGCGGCATGGCGATGTTCCCTTCTTGGGTCGATGATATTTTCGAAGCTGAAGCCATGTCTCGTGCGCTCTTGTATTTCTCGTGTGAATTGGATCGGAGGGAGCGTCGTGATGCTGAGGCGAACAGGTGGCGACGAAATGGCGGTGTGGTGCCACCTCTCCGTCATGCTGGTGAACGCATCTCGCTTTCGTGCGCGCCCCCGCCGAGGTGATCAATTTGTTGTTTTCTCCTGTATGGGTGGCTGTATGTAGGGCAGAGCGAGCGGGCGGTGCTCCTTAAACCTGGCCCAGTCTCCGTCTGTTAGACGAGGTGCGGCGTTGTTCCATGTAGTACTATGTTCACCGTACACGTACGTATAGTACATGTGGGGACGCGAGCCAGGAGCACCGTTCTTTCCGTAGATGTGGACACCAGCAGGCAGCGTAAGGAGATGAAAGCTTTTTTTTTTCGGAAAAACTTTCAATCTATTCATCTTCAATCATGGTAGTACAACGGACACTAGAAATAATAAAAATTACATCCAGAACCGTAGACCACCTAGCGACGACTACAAGCACTGAAGCGAGCCGAAGGCGCGCCGCTGTTATCGCCCCTCCCTCGACAGAGCCGGGCAAACATTGTTGTAGTAGACACGCACGCACCTCGGCGGATCCGCGCACGGTGATTCTCCGGATCTGGCCGGGAGAAACGGACCCGGACGGTACGTGGAGCTGTCTATCTGACATGTATGTGTATTCTGGGACTCCAGTTGGCTCCCTCTACTCTTCATAACGGGAGGTCTCATTAGATCGGCCAAACCTTGTACAAGCTGCGGCAATGGCACGGTTACAAGCAGCAGCAGCAGGTAGTCCTAGGCCGAGACCGAGACGAGCATATTTTGGATGCATGGACCAGACGAAGAGTAGCGGCGAGTAGGAGTCACGTTGCATTAAACTCGCTCACTGCTAAGAAAGAATATCAGCAAGCATATTCTGGTGACTTGCCTGTTGGGTGAGCCGAAGAATCGCTGGCCGCACTCACTGCGCCGTGGGGCCGGGCATGTCGGCGGATCGTACTGGACCAGTTCCGACGCATGGTAACCGTGGCGCATGCGACTGGAACAGAGCAGCATCCATGGGTGTGCTTTCGACTTTTTTTTTTAGGGTAGTGCTTTCGACTTTCGAGGTAGAGAAGCACGTGTGTCTGTCTCTCAGACGAAGCATGGATGCGCGGTACGGTAAGCACTATAGTTTAACCATCGTAAAAAGGGAAAAAGTTTAACCGTCTTCGCAAGTCATAAGTGACATGTGCTAAGTAGACTATCGCTAGCTAGAACTACTAGATATGATAGATAGTACAACCTGAGCTCACAACACCTCGTTGCTAACGAGGAGGGTTAAACTACACGACCAAGACGAGGGAAATGACTCTTCTCATCTCAACTTGGCTCCTCTACGGTTGTACCTCGCCCATGACTCGGCCACGACCTCCGGCACCACCTTCCTCTCGGCCATGGAGGACATCACCTTGGCCCTCGTCACCTTCTTCACCAGAAGCCGCCATGTCTTGTCCGCTTTCCCCATCTGCGATTTCGCCTTGAAATGGCTGCAAAAATTACACAACGCACGTTAGTTTACAGTCTTCTGACATCACCTCACCAACACCAGACGTAAAAAAACAGCTATTAGGCATGCGTCAGATCCGTCATGTGCGTTTGCATGGGGTTCTATTGGCGGCGTTCCCATGGCCGTCCAAGTCGCTTTCATGCAAGAGGACGAAAGCTAGCTAGTACGTCCAATTTCCTTGTATATTGCGATGAAGTACGAACCGATTTCCTTTCGCGGAAAGCGCGCCGGGCACCGATCTCGCCAGCCTGGTCCCTGGTTTATCGATCTACCGTGCGTTTGCCAAAAGGGCCACGTTTCCTTCGATAGAATGTGTGTTTTTCTAGACCAAAATGCGTTTTCTCACCTGCAAAGCGGCACACGGCAGGCCCGGTCCGGCCGGTCGCAGACGGAGGCGTGGAGCCGGAACAGCTGCAGCATGCGCTTGCACCGCGCGCACCCGCCGGGCGCCATCTTTCTCGCGCACGTCGCGAAGTGCCGCATCAGCACCTGCAGGCCCCGGCACGTGCACCCCGCCCTCGCGCACGGCGCGTCCGCGTCCGCGCAGGCGGCCTTGGCGCCGGACTCGCCGGGGAAGATGTGCTCGAGGGAGGCCATGGCCTGACCGAGCTGCCGGCACGCCTCCTGCGCGGCCCTCTCGCGCGCCCAACGCTCGTTCCGCTGGTCGGCGTCCTCGAGGAGCGTGAGGAGCTCGAGCTCCAGCGCGGCGTCGTGGCGCCGCGCGAAGCGCCACCCGTCGGACTGCTCCACGGCCGCGAACTCCTTGGCCGCGAGGCGCGCGCACCGCATGTACAGCCGCGGCGCGTCGCAGAGCCTCGCCAGCTTCAGCATGTCCACGGCGCGCTCCGGCGTCAGGCGCGCCGACACGGCCGCCTCCGCCGCCCGCTTCAGCCACCCCACCCGGTACGCGTGCGCCAGCGCCAGCAGCTGCGTCCAGTTCGCGCCCACCGCCTCCTCCTCCGCGGGCACCACCTTGGACTTGGAGGAGTAGAGGAAGTGGATGAAGGCGTGGACGGCGTCGAAGGAGACGCCGAGGACGGGGATGGTGCACTCGGCGCCCCACCCGCGCTGCGCCCTGTCGATCATCCGCTCCAGCACCGGCGACGCCGAGGCCTGCATATCGCCGCCCGATTTGGAATTAGCCAACGATTCAAGAACACTCAAAAAAGCAAGATCCGCCGCATAAATCTAATATAAGCGGCAAAGTGGCTTACAAGAATGTAGGAATGCGCGGCGATGCTCTGCCCGTCCGACGTCACGACCCGCATGTCCGCCGGCGACGCCCGGTAGGAATCGACGCCCGCGCAGATCGTCATTTTGATCGCTTCCAAACTCCAGCTAGCTAGTACCCTCGCGAAGCCTCCGAATTCTCCTGGTCGACAAGGGCAACGGGACGCGTAGCAGAGCACCAGAGCACCGAGAAGCCCAAGAAACGGAGCAGATGGATCTCGGACCGGGCGATGTAGAAAGAGAATGAGAGGAAGTCTCGAGCTCAGCGACAGCTATATAGTGTCGTGGACAAAGGTAGCCGACGACGACGTGTAGCACAGTGCGTGCACAGCTATCGTCAACTCACGGGCAACGGGAACAACGGGAACAATGGGACGGGATGATCATTGGGAGCGGGCCGCGTCGTTCTGGACGGACGGAAATCATTAGCTAATCGCCGCCGTTGATGCGTCGAGGCTGATGAGGATTTGACTCCGGGGAGGAGGATCTCAGTCAGCGAGGTGATCTGAGGGGACGCCGACGGTGGGAAACCACCGGCAGTGGTTGAGCCGGGCTGAGCCGACGACCGCGATCGGGCCACGTAGGGGCTTCGTGCGCCACCAGTCTGGGTGCGGAAAGGGAACGGAGCTGTTGGGTGTTTGGCGGCGTTTTGTCACTTTTTGGGTGTGGAGTTCATCTTTTAAAATGGTTTCGGGTGTGGAGTTGATGACACGGATCCACGTTTTGTTTCTTCATATTTAATAATTTGTTTATTTATAATCGGATTCATTCATACCAAACGCGGTATTGATCAGAATTCGGAAGTTCTTAATTATTATTGCCAACTTTCTCGGAGACGGAACTTTATCTTCATACTACATACGCAGACGTGATTGCGCAATGTCTTCTTTTCTCAGGCCACATGCTAATGCGTTTAAATACTATACTTGTATAGTGTTGGTATATTATGGCCTAGTGTAATTTTTGAGATGTAAATAATAGTGGGGCCCAGCTTTTCTTTGGTACTCCTCTATACGGCAATAGCTGGCAAACATTCCCGGGAAGGCACCTCCGGAGCGAATGAAACGTTAGAGCTAAGGATGGCAATGGGTCGGGTTTGGATCGGGTTGAACAATATCAAATCTATATGCATATTCATGAAGGCAGTCCCAGCCCATCCATGAAATATCCATGGGCGAAAAATTATGACCATGTCCAAATCCGATGGATATCCATACCCATTGGATATCCATCGGGTCCTCTCAAGACCTATACATAAGACATAATTCATTGCACAATGTGCACTCTGCATTGGCGTGCTCACTCCCCGCCATGCAGTCATAGCCCTTGTGTTGTCCCACTGTTGCGGCCATGCATCAATGCGTGTGTGGAAAAGCAAAGACGGAGGGGTCAAGGAGATATGGAGCTGGGTTGTCGCAGGCCAATAGTGGCTGCTGCAGCGATCCACCTTACGTGGGGGTAGCGGCTGGCAGCGGCGGCCACCTCTAGGGCTATGAGAGGAGTAACTCAAGGAGATGGCACCGATTCTCAACAACAAGTCATTTAATTAGTGTAGATAATAGGATGAGAAGGTGTGTTGGAGTATGTTACGGTAGGGATTGTGTAATTTCTTTTGGATGTTTTAGATAAATGATAAAATTATAGTGGGACATGTGAATATGGGGTAGGTGTTGCAGAATATTGCTCGTTAAGTCAGACGATCGGGTCGGGTTTGG
Organism: Triticum aestivum; assembly: GCF_018294505.1. Lineage (NCBI taxonomy): Eukaryota > Viridiplantae > Streptophyta > Magnoliopsida > Poales > Poaceae > Triticum > Triticum aestivum. Next base: position 582,529,375 of record NC_057797.1, on the reverse strand, counting down.
ATATATCCATGGGTACAAGATTATGTCCATGTCCTATCCACGAGTAATCGGGTCGGGTTTGGGCGCTGCCCATGGGCGCAAAAGCATATCCAAACCCTATCCATTCGGGTTGGATATCCATGGGTATCCATGTCCATGGATAAAATTGCCATCCTTAGTTAGAGCATCTCCAGCCATTGCGTTTCCAGGAGACATTTTTTCAGCTTCCTGAGATTGCGCAGGTGATAATTTTGCACTGGGATCGAAATATTCTCCAGCCGTTGCGTCCCCCGTCCCGCCCGCGCTGCGCCATCTAGGCCACGGCCGCGCCCTTCTTGACCTCCCGCATCAATGGAAACATCACCATGGCGTCCTCCACCGTCTCCTGCTCCTTCCCGACGACGGTGTCGCCGAGGCACCGCGCGAGGACGATGGCGTCCTCCTGCGTGACGCACGCGCCCTGCGCCGGGTCCAGAAGCCATGGCCGTCGGGGTACTTGGCGTGCCCCTGAGTGGCCCTGCGCCCCGAGTCAGACAGCTTCGCGAGCCCTCGCCGCACACGCACGCACCCTCGCCTCCCGCGCCCG
>NC_057797.1:582452081-582528586 GCF_018294505.1 Triticum aestivum | reverse complement strand
CACGGCCGCACCGCGCCCGCCCGCCTGCTCGTCGCGCACGCGCGCGCCCTGCAGCTTGTCCCGCTGCACGTCCGCCTTGGTGCCGGCGGCCACGCCCGTAGCCGACCGGGAAGTCGCGGGCACCGCCGTTGGAGGAGGGCGGCGGAGGCGACGGAGGTTCTCGTCCTGTTCCGTCCCGGTGCCGATGACGGGAACGCGACGTGCGCGTTCGGCCACGAGGCGTCATCCCCGACACACGCGCTCGGGCAGGCAGAGGTGGCTTCGTCGACAGCGCCGCCACCACCACCATGCTGGCCAGGGCGAGGGGCCGCCCGGGTGGTCCGGGCGCGCGAGGGAGCCCGGCGAGTCGTCGATGCCATGGCAAGGCACATCTCCAATGTATCTATAATTTTTGATTGTTCCATGCTATTATATTATCCATCTAGAATGTTTTATATGCATTTATATGCTATATTATATGATTTTTGGGACTAACCTATTAACCCGGAGCCCAGTGCCAGTTTCCGTTTTTTCCTTGTTTTTGAGTTTTACAGAAAAGGAATACCAAATGGAGTCCAATTGACGTGCCAATTTTTGACGATTTTTTATGGACCAAAAGAAGACCCCGGAGTAAAAGAGTTGGGCCAGAAGAGTCCCGGGCCGTCCACAAGGGTGGGGGGCGCGCCCACCCCCCGGGCGCGTGGGCCTACGTCGTGGACGACTCGGGCACCTTCTTGACATGAGACATACGCCAAAAATTTCTATAAATACAGAAACCTCCAGAAAATAACCGAGATCGAGAGTTCCGCCGCCAGAAGCCACCGAAAACCAATATAGACCCGTTACGACACCCTGCCGGAGGGGGGAATCCCTCTCTGGTGGCCATCTTCATCATCCCGGTGCTCTCCATGACGAGGAGGGAGTAGTTCACCCTCGGGGCTAAGGGTATGTACCAGTAGCTTTGTGTTTGATCTCTCTCTCTCTCTCTCTCTCTCTCTCTCTCTCTCGTGTTCTTGAGTTGGCACGATCTTGATGTATCGCGAGCTTTGCTATTATAGTTGGATCTTATGATGTTTCTCCCCCTCTACTCTCTTGTAATGGATTGTGTTTTCCCTTTGAAGTTATTTTATCATATTGAGTCTTTAAGGATTTGAGAACACTTGATGTATGTCTTGCATATGCTTATCTGTGGTGACAATGGGATATCATGTGATCCACCTGATGTATGTTTTGGTGATCAACTTACGAGTTCCGTGACCTCGTGAACTTATGCATAGGGGTTGGCACATGTTTTCATCTTGACTCTCCGGTAGAAACTTTGGGGCAATCTTTGAAATTCTTTGTGTTGGTTGAATAGATGAATCTGAGATTATGTGATGCATATCATACAATCATACCCACGGATACTTGAGGTGACATTGGAGTATCTAGGTGACATTAGGGTTTTGGTTGATTTGCATCTTAAGGTGTTATTTTACTACGAACTCTAGGGCTGTTTGTGACACTTATAGGAATAACCCAACGGATTGATCGGAAAGAATAACTTTGAGGTGGTTCCATACCCTACAATAATCTCTTCATTGTTCTCCACTATTAGTGACTTTGGAGTGACTCTTTGTTGCATGTTGAGGGATAGTTATATGATCCAATTATGTTATTATTGTTGAGAGAACTTGCACTAGTGAAAGTATGAACCCCAGGCCTTGTTTCAACGCATTGCAATATCGTTTTGTTCTCACTTTTATCATTAGTTACCTTGCTGTTTTTATATTTTCAGATTACAAAAACCTATATCTACCATCCATATTGCACTTGTATCACCATCTCTTCGCCGAACTAGTGCACCTATACAATTTACCATTGTATTGGGTGTGTTGGGGACACAAGAGACTCTTTGTTATTTGGTTGTAGGGTTGTTTGAGAGAGACCATCTTCATCCTACGCCTTCCACGGATTGATAAACCTTAGGTCATCCACTTGAGGGAAATTTGCTACTGCCCTACAAACCTCTGCACTTGGAGGCCCAACAACGTCTACAAGAAGAAGGTTGTGTAGTAGACATCAAGCTCTTTTCTGGCGTCGTTGCCGGGGAGGTTAGCGCTTGAAGGTATATCTTTAGATCCTGCAATCGAATCTTTTTGTTTCTTGTTTTATCACTAGTTTAGTCTATAAAAGAAAATTAAAAAATGTAATTGAGGGTACATCATATGCTTCATCTTTTTAATATCTTTCATGAAAATAAGGATTCCGTAATTATGCCAAGTGTTAGAAGAAGAATGCATTAGAATGTTTGGTACTAAATCTTTGTATGATGAGCATGATTGCAATGTTGTTAGTATGAATTCCTTGAATATCTATGGTGCTAATGATATGCAAAGCCACAAGCTTGGGGATGCTATGTTTGATGAAGATGATATTTTTTGCCCCCCAAGTTTTGATGAGCAAATTTATTTTGATGATAGCATGCCACCTATTTATGATGATTATATTGATGAAAGTGGGTTTGGAAGAGTGTCAATTTTAGGAAGTAATGATCCCACTATTTTGGAGGGTGTTGAATCTTATTGTGATAATTATGAAAATGGGTTTGGAGAGGTCATGACTTTAGTTAATGTTAATCCCACTATTTTGAAAGAGTGTCAACTTTGCATACTTGTAGATCATGAAAAGAGTTATATTGTTGAATTTATTCATGATGCTACTGAATATTATTATGAGCAAGGAATATATGCTTGTAGGAGTTGCAATAATATCGACTTTCCTCTCTATGTGTTGAAAATCTTAAAGTTATCCTTATTTTACCTTCCTATGCAAGTTGATTCTTGTTCCCACAAGTTTTTTGCTCACAAAATCCCTATGCATAGGAAGTGGGTTAGACTTAAATGTGCTAGTCATATTCTTCATGGTGCTTTCTTTATGTTTCAATTCTTTATCTTTTATGTGAGCATCATTGAAATCATCATGCCTAGCTAGGGGCGTCAAACGATAGCGCTTGTTGGGAGGCAACACAATTTTATTTTTGTTCCTGTTTAGTAATAAATAATTTATCTAGCCTCTATTATGATTGAGTTTTTATGTTTTAATTAGTGGTTGTGCCAAGTAGAACCTTTGGGAAGACTTGGGGAAAGTCTTTGCAATCTTGCTGTAAAAAACAGAAACTTTAGCGCTCACGAGATTTGCTGCTATGTTTTACTGGAGAGTGCTACTTAGTTGATTCGTTTTGCAGATGATTAATAGATAAATTCCTCACGTCTAGCAATTTATTTTAGAATTTTTGGGGTTCCAGAAGTATATGTTTGATCCAGATTACTAAAGACTGTTCTGTTTTTGACAGATTCTGTTTTCTATGTGTCGTTTGCTTATTTTGATGAATCTATGAGTAGTATAGGAGGGTATGTGTCGGCGTTCTGAGAACGGGGGTCCCCAGACTTGACTGTCTGCAGCCAATGGTGTGGCTCTGCGAGCGGGCCTGTGCAGCCCATCTTCACCAACAAGCATTCATGACCCTCGCGAGGGGCCAAGCCTCGCGAGATGGACGGCACAAGGCCTCCTCAGGAGCGGCCTCACCAGGCTGGCTCGCGAGGGGTGGAGAATTCAAGGCAAGGCAAACCTCGCGAGGTTCTAGTGATGTGAGCCATGACGACCAAGGCCAGGCGGGTGCCAGCACGCATAGTGTCCTTGTTTCCTTTTTGGTGCTAAGGAAACAAGCGCAGGCGTGGAGTACCGAGGCATCGAGCAAAGGTTTCCATATCAGTGCAACGATACCAAGACCAGCAGGGCGGCAAGACGGAGGTCACCATGGAGCCCAAGACGGCGTCACCACCAGAGCCTTTGGCAGGCGAAGACTGCTTTTGTCAGGATAAGTTGTACTAGCTGTCCCCTTTTGAATTGGCCGTTGTTGGCTCCCTTCCCGCTCAATATTTGGGGAGGGGACCAGGGCCTCTATAAATAGGATTAGCCACCATAGCTAGCGGAGGATCCAACCCATCCATAGACTTACCTAGCACAAGTACAACCCACCTCAGGAGGCTGTTCTTCCCCCTTGTACTATTCATCCTCAGCCCAAGAGGCAATTCACCACCACACTGGAGTAGGGTATTACTATTGGGGAACGTAGTAATTTCAAAAAAATTCCTACGCACACGCAAGATCATGGTGATGCATAGCAACGAGAGGGGAGAGTGTGATCTACGTACCCTTGTAGACCGACAGCGGAAGCGTTAGCACAACGCGGTTGATGTAGTCGTACGTCTTCACGGCCCGACCGATCAAGCACCGAAATTACGGCACCTCCGAGTTTTAGCACACGTTCAGCTCGATGACGATCCCCGAACTCCGATCCAGCAAAGTGTCGGGGAAGAGTTCCGTCAGCACGACGGCGTGGTGACGATCTTGATGTTCCACCATCGCAGAACTTCGCCTAAGCACCGCCACAATATTATCGAGGATTATGGTGGAAGGGGGCACTGCACACGACTAAGAATATGATCACGTGGATCAACTTGTGTGTCTAGGGGTGCCCCCTGCCCCCATATATAAAGGATCAAGGGGAGGAGGCCGGCCCTAGGAGGGGCGCACCAGGGAGTAGGATTCCTACTCCTAGTTGGAGTAGGTTTCCTCCTTTCCTAGTCCAACTAGGAGAAGGGGGGAAAGGGGGGAAGAGGGGAAGGAAGGGAGAGAGGGGCCGCGCCCCAAACCCCTTGTCCAATTCGGACTGGGCTTGGGAGGGGCGCGCGCCACCTCCTGGTCCTTTCCACTAAGGCCCATTAAGGCCCATTGCTTCTTCCTCGTATTCCCGTAACTCCCCGGTACCTCCGAAAATACCCGAATCACTCGGAACCTTTCCGATGTCCGAATATAGTCGTTCAATATATCGATTTTTATGTCTCGACCATTTCAAGACTCCTTGTCATGTCCCCGATCTCATCCAGGACTCCGAACTCCTTCGGTACATCAAAACTCATAAACTCATAATATAACTGTCATCGAAACCTTAAGCGTGCGGACCCTACGGGTTCGAGAACAATGTAGACATGACCGAGACACGTCTCCGGTCAATAACCAATAGCGGAACCTAGATGCTCATATTGGCTCCCACATATTTTACGAAGATCTTTATCGGTCAGACCGCATAACAACATACGTTGTTCCCTTTGTCATCGGTATGTTACTTGCCCGAGATTCGATCGTCGGTATCTTAATACCTAGTTCAATCTCGTTATTGGCAAGTCTCTTTACTCGTTTCATAATACATCATCTTGCAACTAACTTATTAGTTGTAATGCTTGCAAGGCTTATGTGATGTGCATTACCGAGAGGGCCTAGAGATACCTCTCCGACAATCGGAGTGACAAATCCTAATCTCGAAATACGCCAATCCAACATTCACCTTTGGAGACACCTGTAGAGCTCCTTTATAACCACCCAGTTACGTTGTGACGTTTGGTAGCACACAAAGTGTTCCTCCGGTAAACGGGAGTTGCATAATCTCATAGTCATAGGAACATGTATAAGTCATGAAGAAAGCAATAGCAACTTACTAAACGATCGAGTGCTAAGCTAACGGAATGGGTCAAGTCAATCACATCATTCTTCTAATGATGTGATCCCGTTAATCAAATAACAACTCTTTTATTCATGGTTAGGAAACATAACCATCTTCGATTAATGAGCTAGTCTAGTAGAGGCATACTAGTGACACTCTATTTGTCTATGTATTCACACATGTATTATGTTTCCGGTTAATACAATTCTAGCATGAATAATAAACATTTATCATGATATAAAGAAATAAATCATAACTTTATTATTGCCTCTAGGGCATATTTCCTTTAGTCTCCCACTTGCACTAGAGTCAATAATCTAGTTCACATCGCCATGTGATTCAACACTAATAGTTCACATCACCATGTGATTAACACCCATAGTTCACATTGTCATGTGACCTATACCCAAAGGGTTTACTAGAGTCAGTAATCTAGTTCACATCGTTTATGTGATTAACACCCAAAGAGTACTAAGGTGTGATCATGTTTTGCTTGTGAGATAATTTTAGTCAACGGGTCTGTCACATACAGATCCGTAAGTATTTTGCGAATTCTATGTCTACAATGCTCTGCACGGAGCTACTCTAGCTAATTGCTCCCACTTTCAATATGTATCTAGATCGAGACTTAGAGTCATCCAGATCTGTGTCAAAACTTGCATCGACGTAACTTTTTACGAGGAACCTTTTTGTCACCTCCATAATTGAGAAATATTTCCTTATTCCACTAAGGATAATTTTGACCGCTGTCCAGTGATCTACTCTTAGATCACTATTGTACTCCCTTGCTTAACACAGTGTAGGGTATACAATAGATCTGGTACACAGCATGGCATACTTTATAGAACCTATGGCTGAGGCATAGGGAATGACTTTCATTCTCTTTCTATCTTCTGCCGTGGTCGGGCTTTGAGTCTTACTCAATTTCACACCTTGTAACACAGCCAAGAACTCTTTCTTTGACTGTTCCAATTTTTGAACTACTTCAAAATATTGTCAAGGTATGTACTCATTGAAAAAAAAACTTATCAAGCATCTTGATCTATCTCTATAGATCTTGATGCTTAATATGTAAGCAGCTTCACCGAGGTCTTTCTTTGAAAAACTTCTTTCAAAACACTCCTTTATGCTTTGCAGAATAATTCTACATTATTTCCGATCAACAATATGTCATTCATATATACTTATCAGAAATGTTGTAGTGCTCCCACTCACTTTCTTGTAAATACAGGCTTCACCGCAAGTCTGTATAAAACTATATGCTTTGATCATCTCATCAAAGCGCATATTCCAACTCCGAGATGCTTGCACCAGTCCATAGATGGATCGCTGGAGCTTGCACATTTTGTTAGCACCTTTAGGATTGACAAAACCTTCTGGTTGTATCATATACAACTCTTCTTTAATAAATCCATTAAGGAATGCAGTTTTGTTTATCCATTTGCCAGATTTCATAAAAATGCGGCAATTGCTAACATGATTTGGACAGACTTAAGCATCGCTACGAGTGAGAAACTTTCATCGTAGTCAACACCTTGAACTTTGTCAAAAAACCTTTTTGACAAGTCTAGCTTTGTAGATAGTAACACTACTATCAGCGTCCGTCTTCCTCTTGAAGATCCATTTATTTTCTATGGCTTGCCAATCATCGGGCAAATCCATCAAAGTCCATACTTTGTTCTCATACATGGATCATATCTCATATTTCATGGCCTCAAACCATTTCGCGGAATCTGGGCTCATCATCGCTTCCACATAGTTCGCAAGTTCGTCATGGTCTGGTAACATGACTTCCAGAACAGGATTACCGTACCACTCTGGTGCAGATCTCACTCTGGTTTACCTATGAGATTCGGTAGTAACTTGATCTGAAGTTACATGATCATCATCATTAGCTTCCTCACTAATTGGTGTAGTAGTCACAAGAACAGATTTATGTGATGAACTACTTTCCAATAAGGGAGAAGGTACAATTACCTTATCAAGTTTTCTACTTTCCTCCCACTCACTTCTTTCGAGAGAAACTCCTTCTCTTGAAAGGATCCATTCTTAGCAAGGAATGTCTTGCCTTTGGATCTGTGATAGAAGGTGTACCCAACAGTCTTCTTTGGGTATCCTATGAAGAAATATTTCTCCGATTTGGGTTTGAGCTTATCAGGATGAAACCTTTTCACATAAGCATCACAACCCAAAACTTTAAGAAACGACAACTTTGGTTTCTTGCCAAACCATAATTCAGATTGTGTCATCTCAACGGATTTAGATGGTGCCCTTTTTAACGTGAATGCAGCTGTCTCTAATGCATAACCCCAAAACGATAGTGGTAGATTGGTAAGAGACATCATAGATTGCACTATATCCAATAAAGTACGGTTATGATGATCGGACACACCATTATGCTGTGGTGTTCCAGGTGGCATGAGTTTGTGAAACTATTCCACAATGTTTTAACTGAAGACCAAACTCGTAACTCAAATATTTGTCTCCGCGATCAGATCGTAGAAACTTTTTTTTTCTTTTCACGATGATTTTCCACTTCACCCTGGAATTATTTGAACTTTTCAAATGTTTCAGACTTATGTTTCATCAAGTAGATATACACATATCTGCTCAAATCATCTATGAAGATCAGAAAATAATGATACCTGTCGCGAGCCTCAATATTCATCGGACCACATACATCAGTATGTATGATTTCCAACAAATCTGTTGCTTGCTCCATTGTTCCGAAGAACAGAGTCTTAGTCATCTTGCCCATGAGGCATGGTTCGCAAGCATCAATTGATTCATAATCAAGTGATTCCAAAAGCCCATCAGCATGGAGTTTCTTCATGCGCTTTACACCAATATGACCTAAACGGCAGTGCCACAAATAAGTTGCACTATCATTATTACTTTTGCATCTTTTGGTTTCAATATTATGATTATGTGTATCACTACGATCGAGATCCAACGAACTATTTTCATTGGGTGTGTAACCATATAAGGTTTTATTTATGTAAACAGAACAACAATTTATTCTCTTACTTAAATGAATAACCGTATAAACATGATCAAATCATATTCATGCTCAATGCAAACACCAAATAACACTTATTTAGGTTCAACACTAATCCCAAAATTATAGGGAATGTGCGATGATGATCATATCAATCTTGGAACCACTTCCAACACACATCGTCACTTCACCCTTAACTAGTCTCTGTTTATTCTGCAACTCCCGTTTCGAGTTACTAATCTTAGCAACTGAACTACTATCAAATACTGAGGGGTTGCTATAAACACTAGTAAAGTACACATCAATAACATGTATATCAAATATACTTATGTTCACTTTGCCATCCTTCTTATCCGCCAATCACTTGGGGTAGTTCCGCTTCCAGTGACCAGTCCCTTTGCAGTAGAAGCACTTAGTCTCAGGCTTAGGACCAGACATGGGCTTCTTCACTTGAGCAGCAACTTGCTTGCTGTTCTTCTTGAAGTTCCCTTCTTCCCTCTGCCCTTTTCTTGAAACTAGTGGTCTTGTCTACCATCAACACTTGATATTTTTCTCGATTTCTACCTTCGTCAATTTCAGCATTACGAAGAGCTTGGGAATCGTTTCTGTTATCCCTTGCATATTATAGTTCATCACGAAGTTCTACTAACTTGGTGATGGTGACTAGAGAATTCTGTCAATCACTATCTTATCTGGAAGATTAACTCCCACTTGATTCAAGCGATTGTAGTACCCAGATAATCTGAGCACATGCTCACTAGTTGAGCGATTCTCCTCCATCTTTTAGCTATAGAACTTGTTGGAGACTTCATATCTCTCAACTCGGGTATTTGCTTGAAATATTAACTTCAACTCCTGGAACATCTCATATGGTCCATGACGTTCAAAACATCTTTGAAGTCCCGATTCTAAGCCATTAAGCATGGTGCACTAAACTATCAAGTAGTCATCATATTGAGCTAGCCAAACGTTCATAATGTCTGCATCTGCTCCTGCAATAGGTCTGTCACCTAGCGATGCATCAAGGACATAATTCTTTTGTGCAGCAATGAGGATAAACCTCAGATCACAGATCCAATCCGCATCATTGCTACTAACATCTTTCAACACAATTTTCTCTAGGAACATATCAAAATAAACACAGGGAAGCAACAACGCGAGCTATTGATCTACAACATAATTTGCAAAATACTACCAGGACTAAGTTCATGATAAATTTAAAGTTCAATTAATCATATTACTTAAGAACTCCCACTTAGAAAGACATCCCTCTAATCTTCTAAGTGATCATGTGATCCAAATCAACTAAACCATGTCCGATCATCACGTGAGATGGAGTAGTTTCAATGGTGAACATCACTATGTTGATCATATCTACTATATGATTCACGCTCGACCTTTCGGTCTCCGTGTTCCGAGGCCATATCTGTATATGCTTGGCTCGTCAAGTATAACCTGAGTATTCCGCGTGTGCAACTGTTTTGCACCCGTTGTATTTGAACGTAGAGCCTATCACACCCGATCATCACGTGGTGTCTCAGCACGAAGAACTTTCGCAACGGTGCATACTCAGGGAGAACACTTCTTGATAATTAGTGAGAGATCATCTTAAAATGCTACCGTCAATCAAAGCAAGATAAGATGCATAAAAGATAAACATCACATGCAATCAATATAAGTGATATGATATGGCCATCATCATCTTGTGCTTGTGATCACCATCTTTGAAGCACCATCGTGATCACCATCGTCACCGGCGCGACACCTTGATCACCATCGTAGCATCGTTGTCGTCTTGCCAATCTTATGCTTCCAGGACTATCGATACCGCTTAGTGATTTAGTAAAGCATTACAGCGCAATTGCATTGCATACAATAAAGCGACAACCATATGGCTCCTGCCAGTTGCCGATAACTTGGTTACAAAACATGATCATCTCATACAGTAAAATTTAGCATCATGTCTTGACCATATCACATCACAACATGCCCTGCAAAAACAAGTTAGACGTCCTCTACTTTGTTGTTGCAAGTTTTACGTGGCTGCTACGGGCTTAAGCAAGAACCAATCTTACTTACGCATCAAAACCACAACGATAGTTTGTCAAGTTGCTGCTGTTTTAACCTTCGCAAGGACCGGGCGTAGCCACACTCGGTTCAACTAAAGTTGGAGAAACTGTCACCCGCTAGCCACCTTTGTGCAAAGCACGTCGGGAGAACCGGTCTCGCGTAAGCGTACGCGTAATGTCGGTCCGGGCCGCTTCGTCCAACAATACCGCCGAACCAAAGTATGACATGCTGGTAAGAAGTATGACTTATATCGCCCACAACTCACTTTTGTTCTACTCGTGCATATAACATCAACACATAAAACCTAGGCTCGGATGCCACTGTTGGGGAACGTAGTAATTTCAAAAAAATTCCTACGCACACGCAAGATCATGGTGATGCATAGCAACGAGAGGGGAGAGTGTGATCTACGTACCCTTGTAGACCGACAGCGGAAGCATTAGCACAATGCGGTTGATGTAGTCGTACGTCTTCACGGCCTGACTGATCAAGCACCGAAACTACAGCACCTCCGAGTTTTAGCACACGTTCAGCTCGATGACGATCCCCGGACTCCGATCCAGCAAAGTGTCGGGGAAGAGTTCCGTCAGCACGACGGCGTGGTGACGATCTTGATGTTCTACCGTCGCAAGGCTTCGCCTAAGCACCGCTACAATATTATCGAGGATTATGGTGGAAGGGGGCACCACACATGGCTAAGAATATGATCACGTGGATCAACTTGTGTGTCTAGGGGTGCCCCCTGCCCCCGTATAAAGGATCAAGGGGAGGAGGCCGGCCTTAGGAGGGGCGCGCCAGGGAGTAGGATTCCTACTCCTAGTTGGAGTAGGTTTCCTCCTTTCCTAGTCCAACTAGGAGAAGGGGGGAAAGGGGGGAAGAGGGGAAGGAAGGGAGAGAGGGGCCGCGCCCCAAACCCCTTGTCCAATTCGGACTGGGCTTGGGAGGGGCGCGCACCACCTCCTGGTCCTTTCCACTAAGGCCCATTAAGGCCCATTGCTTCTTCCTCGTATTCCGGTAACTCCCCGGTACCTCCGAAAATACCCGAATCACTCGGAACCTTTCCGATGTCCGAATATAGTCGTCCAATATATCGATTTTTATGTCTCGACCATTTCAAGACTCCTCGTCATGTCTCCGATATCATCCGGGACTCTGAATTCCTTCGGTACATCAAAACTCATAAACTCATAATATAACTGTCATCGAAACCTTAAGCGTGCGGACCCTACGGGTTCGAGAATAATGTAGACATGACCGAGACACGTCTCCGGTCAATAACCAATAGCGGAACCTGGATGCTCATATTGGCTCCCACATATTTTACGAAGATCTTTATCGGTCAGACCGCATAACAACATACGTTGTTCCCTCTGTCATCGGTATGTTACTTGCCCGAGATTCGATCGTCGGTATCTTAATACCTATTTCAATCTCGTTATCGGCAAGTCTCTTTACTCGTTTCATAATACATCATCTTGCAACTAACTTATTAGTTGTAATGCTTGCAAGGCTTATGTGATGTGCATTACCGAGAGGGCCCAGAGATACCTCTCCAACAATCAGAGTGACAAATCCTAATCTCGAAATACGCCAACCCAACATTCACCTTTGGAGACACCTGTAGAGCTCCTTTATAATCACCCAGTTACGTTGTGACGTTTGGTAGCACACAAAGTGTTCCTCCGGTAAACGGGAGTTGCATAATCTCATAGTCATAGGAACATGTATAAGTCATGAACACAGCAATAGCAACATACTAAACGATCGAGTGCTAAGCTAACGGAATGGGTCAAGTCAATCACATCATTCTTCTAATGATGTGATCGCATTAATCAAATAACAACTCTTTTGTTCATGGTTAGGAAACATAACCATCTTCGATTAACGAGCTAGTCTAGTAGAGGCATACTAGTGACACTCTGTTTGTCTATGTATTTACACATGTATTATGTTTCTAGTTAATACAATTCTAGCATGAATAATAAACATTTATCATGATATAAGGAAATAAATAATAACTTTATTATTGCCTCTAGGGCATATTTCCTTCAATTACACCACAACGGTGGACCGAACCAGTATAAATCTTGTGTCCTTTGTGTTGCGAGTTCGTCGAGTTAGCCCGTGAGATCTTAGCGAAGCTAGGACGTGGATCAGTAGGGGGAGATCTTCGCGCGCACCCCAGTGTTCGAACCTTGAGGGTTTTGTCGGAACCTGAGATCCGACATTTGGCGCGCCAGGTAGGGGGTGCGCCGGAGTTTTCCTTCCGTTGATTCGCGCTCCACCATTTTCACGCCTATTCTCCATGGCCGGCGCCGCCCTACCGGCTGGATCTACGGGTGCCCACAGCGACGCTCGGGGGCTCCGAGCCCTTGCTCCCACCCTGCGGCAGGTGAAGTGGCCACCCAAGTTCAAGCTGGAGATGCCGCCGCGCTACGACGGCGAGGCGGACCCGTTGGCTTTCCTGCTGGCGTATGAGGAGGCCGTCCTTAAGGCCGGGGGCGACGACAAGGTCATGGCCAACTGGCTTCCCATGGCCCTCACTGGCGCATCGCGTGGCTGGCTGCTCAACCTCCCCGGATCCACGGTGGCGTCCTGGGAGGAGTTGCGTGGCCTCTTCGTTGCGCGCTATGCGGCACCGGTGCACCACGCGGTTGCAGCCCTCCTCAGCGGCTCACAAGCACCACCCTCGGATCGTCACGTCAAGTCGTTCTTCCGCCAGATCGGCGCCACTTCCAAGTGCCCGGGGGCTCCGCCGGGCTGGACCGCGCCCGAGGCCGACCTCACCTTCAACTCAGGGGATCATCCCGCCTCCACCGTCAGCTCGGGTGTGCTCCCAATGCTTTGCAGGCCCACTATCTGCCACATGTCCATCACCAAGACACTCGTCGACAGCGGCGCCGGCCTCAATGTGCTCTCCACCGAGGCCTTCAGCCTTCTTCACGTACTGCTCGAGTGGCTCCGCCCTAGCAAGCCTTTCTCGGGGGTTGGTGGAGGCTCCGCCCGCTCCCTGGGGCAGATTCGCCTCCCCGTGACCTTCGGCACGCGCGACAACTACCGCACCGAGCTCATCGACTTTGACATTGCCCATATGGGCCTCCCGTACAACGCCATCCTCGGGTACCCAGCTCTGGCCTAGTTCATGGCAGCAACCCATCCGGCTTACAACCTCATGAAGATGCCGGGGAGCAAGGTTGTCCTCACCATCAAGGGGGACGCCAAGGAGGCCCTGGCGGCGCTCAAGCTTGCCCTCAAGACTGCCGCGACAACACAACCCGCCAATGCGGATACCTCCAAGGCCGAGGGGGCCGCGCCAACCAAGAAGAAGAAGTTCTTCACTCAAGGCAAGACAAAAATCAAGCAGGTGCCAATCGAGGAGGACGGGTCCTCGGGGGTAACCTTTACCATAGGCGCCAACCTTGAGCCTGGTCAGGAGGAGGCGCTAGTGAAGTTCTTGCGTGCAAACAAGGAAGTGTTCGCTTGGGAGCCCGATCAGCTGGTAGGGGTCCCAAGAGGGGTGATAGAGCACCAACTGAAGGTATGCCCCAACATACGCCCCGTGAAGCAGAAGGAGAGGCGGCAGTCCACGGAGAAGCAAGCTTTCATCGTCCAAGAAACCCGCAAGTTGGAGGCTGCGGGTGTCATTCGCGAGGTTCGGTACCCCGAGTGGCTGGCAAACCCTGTCATCGTCCCAAAGAAAGGCAGGAAGGAGCGGATGTGCGTCGACTTCACCAACCTCAACAAGGCCTGCCCCCAAGATCCGTTCCCGCTTCCACGCATCGACCAGATCGTCGACTCCAGTGCCGAGTGCGACTTTCTATGCTTCCTGGATTCGTTCTTAGGATATCACCAGATCAAGATGGCGGTAGAAGATGTGGAGAAGACGGCCTTCCTGACCCCATGTGAGGTGTACTGCTACACTTGCATGCCGTTCGGGCTGCGCAACGCAGGCACAACCTTCCAGCGGCTCATGTACATCGCCTTGGGGCGGCAGCTTGGGAGAAATGCTGAAGCCTACGTCGACGACATCGTGGTGAAATCTCGGGAGGCTAGGACCTTGATCCAAGATCTGGAGGAGACCTTTGAAAGCCTCTGCCAGGTGGACCTGCGACTCAACCTGGAGAAGTGCGTGTTTGGCGTCCCTTCCGGCAAGTTGTTGGGCTTCCTTGTGTCCCCTAGAGG
Organism: Triticum aestivum; assembly: GCF_018294505.1. NCBI lineage: Eukaryota > Viridiplantae > Streptophyta > Magnoliopsida > Poales > Poaceae > Triticum > Triticum aestivum. The sequence goes on along the minus strand of NC_057797.1, from coordinate 582,513,812 downwards.
GATCGAGGCCAACCCAGAGAAGGTCAAGGCCATTGAAGACATGAGACCACCAAAGACCCTCAAGGAAATGCAGAAGCTTGCTGGACGGGTGACTGCATTGGGTCGCTTCATTTCCAAGCTGGGAGAGCCTGCCCTACCTTTCTTCAAGCTGATGAAGAAGAAGGGCCCATTCGAGTGGACCCCGGAGGACGACCAAGCATTTCAAGACCCGAAGAGATACCTGACTAGCCCTCTAGTGATGGTGGCGCCGCGACCTCTCGAGCCCCTAGTGCTCTATCTTGCGCCACTCCCTACTCCGCCAGCGCGGCTCTAGTGGCGGTTTAGGAAGAACACCAAGCCAAGGGTGCATCACGCCGAGCTACACCCCCAGCAAAGATGACGCAAGACCAGGAGGGCGCCACAAGGACCGCCGCATCAACAACAGAAGAGCAAGCTCAGCAGGACGACACTCCCGAATCCACAAAGGCCTCAACAAGCGATCAAGTGTTGGGGGCTCCACCACCTCAGGTGGCACCCCAACTCCTAGAAGATGCAAGCCTCATCAGCACGCCTACCCTCATCGAGCACCCGGTATACTTCGTCAGCACGGTATTGCGGGACGCAAGGGCACGGTATCCCATGCCTCAGAAGTTCTTACTCGCGCTCTTAGTGGCCTTGCGTAAGTTGCGACACTACTTCCAGGGCCACCCCATCAAGGTCGTCTTAGCCTATTCATTGGAGAGTGCTTAGGAGCCCCAACTCTGCTGGAAGGGTCGTTGAGTGGAACATCGAGTTGCAAGCATTCCAGTTGGAGTTCAGCCCTACCAGGGTCATCAAGGGAGCCGCACTCGCTGATTTCGTGGCAGAATGGATGGACGCCCCGGTGCTTGAAATAGGCGAGGATCGGTCCCTCTCGCCAGGAAGCGAGGCACCCGACGGCTGGGTCATGTATTTCGATGGTACCTTCGCGCGCCAAGGCGCGGGAGCTGGAGCAGTGCTCATCTCGCCCACTCAGGACAAGCTCTACTACGTTGTGCAGCTCTACTTTCAGCAGGGCGAGAAGGTCTCCAACAACATCGTAGAATACGAAGGCCTCATAGCTAGCCTGAAAGCTGCGGCTACTCTGGGGGTGAAGCGCCTCACCGTTAGGGGTGACTTGCAGCTCCTCGTCAACTTCTCCAACAAGGTATACGAGCCAAAGGACGAGCACATGGAAGCATACCTCGCGGAGGTGCACAAGATGGAGAAGCAATTCATGGGCCTGGAGTTGCAACACGTGCCCCGTGGCACCAACAAGGAAGCTGAAGACATCGCCAGAAGGGCATCCAAGCGGCAGCCCCAAGAGTCTGGCGTCTTTGAGGAGCGGCTCTTCAAGCCATCAGCTACACCACCGCTTTCAAGAACAGCTCAGCATCGGGAGGAACTCCCGCAGCCGCCTGCCACAGGAGCCCCAGCCTGTGGCCCGACCTCGGGAGCGCGCCTACTCTTGGCGCTCGAGCCCCAGGAGGGATGCTGGACCAAGGAATTCAAGGAATACCTGATGCAAGGGACGTTGCCGGAGAAGGAGGAGGACACAGAGCGTGTGGCCCGACAGGCCACGGCATACTGCATCCAGGACGGTGAGTTGTACAGGAAGCGACCAAATGACGTTTTACTGCGTTGTATCTCCAGGGAACAGGGGAAAGGGCTGGTAGCCGACATACACGGCGGGGACTGCGGGCACCATTCGTCATCGCGAACCCTCATTGGCAAGGCATTCCACACCGAATTCTACTGGCCTACGACGCTCAATGATGTAGCTGAGCTGATGAAGTCCTGCGAGGCCTGCCAATTCCACGCCAAGCAGATCCATCAGCCAACTCAGGGCCTCCAGACCATTCCACTCTCGTGGCCGTTTGCAGTGTGGGGGCTAGATATCCTGGGCCCGTTCCCTCGGGCACCTGGGGGCTATCAGTACCTCTACGTTGCCATCGACAAGTTCACTAAGTGGGCGGAGGTTGAAGCCGTCCGCACCATCCCAGCTGGCTCTGCGGTCAAGTTCATCAAGGGCCTTGTGAGCCGTTTTGGGGTCCCCAACCGCATCATCATCGATAATGGCTCGCAGTTCACTAGTAATCTCTTCAAGTCATATTGTGCTAACCTTGGAACGCAGATCTGCTACCCTTCGATAGCACACCCCAGGAGCAATGGCCAGGCCGAACGTGCCAATGCGGAGGTTCTGAGAGGCCTCAAGACCAGGACCTTCAAGAAGAAGCTCGAGGCCTGCGGCAGGGGCTGGCACGATGAGCTCCAGTCCGTGTTGTGGTCCATCCGCACCACCGCCACCAAGCCGACGGGCGGGACCCCGTTCTTCCTCATCTACGGAGCAGAAGCAGTCCTCCCTCATGAGGTCAGACATCACTCCGCAAGGGTCCTAGCGTTTGATTAAACACAGCAGGACGCCAGGCGGAGGATGGACCTCGTGCTAGGGGGGGTGGGACGTCACCGCGAAGCTCCACTACAGGCAGCAAGATACCAGCAGACACTGCGGCGGTACCACTGTCGCAACGTCCGCTCCAGGACGCTCGAGGTGGGTGACCTCGTCCTGAGGCAGGTCCTCTCCAGGGAAGGGCTGCATAAGCTCTCACCCATGTGGGAGGGCCCGTTCAAGGTCGTCCATGTCTCCAGGCCTGGCGCCACGCGCCCGGAGACACAGGACAGGGTACCCATGCAGAACGCCTGGAACATTCAGCACCTCCGGAAGTTCTACCCCTGAAGAAAGGCCCAGCGCCTGTGAAGATCGCCGCCCGTGACACTCTCACGTAATAACGAGTGGGGCTGTACATGCCCCAGAGTCTCAGGAGTGCCGCCCTTGGGCCTCGGGGGCTCCCTCCCACGTATTAGTGGCGGCACTTAGCTCCGCGCTGGTGAGAAGATGTCGAAGACTAGACTAGGTGCCAGACGCGGCTTTTCATTTGTTTTCCAAAGTTGGCTCACCCCTCTTTAGTTGAAATTTGCTTTCTGGTGTCTCTTGCTGGTCTCGCCCTATCGCTTTCTGCCTCTGTTTCTGCCTTCATTTCTTTGGTCAGCCTATACTCTCTCGCGCGTTCCTCGCGAGAGGGCTGAACAGGTACCTTCGTGAGCTTCCTTCTTCTGTTTTTCCCGAGGCACCCTCATTCGAGCCCGCAAGCTGGCGCACCTCTCTCTCTCAATCCGTGCCCCTCGGGTACCATGATACGAAGCGCTGGGTCAAGGCCAGCGGCGCCTGTGACCAAGCCTCGGGTGAACGATAAACCTCTTGATGAATTTTTTGTAGTTCCTAAGCACCTATTAGGCCTTGACAGGCACCAGGAAGCAAGCAAGCGCCTCGTGAGGAGGAGGCTACTCCGAGAAAGTCGAGCTAAGTTATCCCTACATAAAACGACGATGTTGTGACACAACACAGGAGCGGTAAACATATCATAATACTTGAGGAATCATAGTTCGTTGCACGCCCCTCGGGGCCCATACTGGTTTCTTTCTTAAAACATGAAGGAAAGGAAGAACAAAACAAAAGCGGCACGCGCCCCTACAGCGATCCGCGAGGGCGGGCTCTTGGCGCCGTCCTGAGCTCAGCCAGACCCCTCCTCGCGCTTCATGGAGGCGCGACGACGAGACGACCCACTGCCTCCTTCAAAGAGGGCGTGGCAGCGTGGCGGTTGGTCGTAGCCACCACTGCTGGAGCTGTCGCTGGGGAAGAGCCGTCATAGCTGGACGAGACGCGGTCGGCACAAAGGGCGGGTTCGCCCTCATCCTCGTCATGGCCGTCGCCAAGGCAGAGCACCTCCTCGCCGTCGTTCACCTCGGGGCAGCACCCGACGTAGCGACCATCTTCCCCAAACACCCACACATAGGGGGGCGCATCACCGTCATACCTGAAATTGAGGGTGCACCGCCTGCCCAGGCCGCGCGCGCAGGCGAACATCTGCCAACCGCGGGCTAGGGCTATGTTGCCCGTGATGGAGACCTCAACCACGACCCAGGAAGCCCTGCTACAGCAGCCATCCGCCTGTAGCCAGAGCCCGCCTGGACCTGAGGCCGGCAGTTCGTCGGTGAAGAAGCACGGAAGTTGAAGCCAGTTGCCAGCAGGGTTCTCCGACCAGATGACGAACTCCGATAGCACCTTCGCCGAGTGGAAGCGCGGCCGAGGAGGCCGCGCGACCACGACACGTCTCCCTTCATCAACAAGACCGCCACGACCGAAGCGACCCCTGCCACGCGAAGCGGCACCACCACGGCTGCGCGGGGCCGTGGCGGGGGTCGCGGTGTACTTGTGGGGATGACCGCGTCCACGCTTGGGCACCGAAGAGCTAGGCCCCTTGCGAGGGGCCTTCCCCTTCTCCGCGGCGGAGAACCTCTTCGACGGCGCCATTGGTGTTGCAACTAGCGATGGAGCAAAAAGCAAGAAGCAATCGGAATGGGAAGAGATGGGCGACGGGGGCTCCGCCCCCTCCCATTTATAGCAGGAGAAGGCCAACCAGCGCCTCCCACGATCACAGGTAATGATGATTTTTCCTTGCATGTCGTAGGGACTTGTCAAGTCGGGCAGTTGCCGAGGCAGCATGGGGAAGCGAAGACACCCACGATCAATCAACCACCACGCGTCGACCAAGGCCGCAGGCTATTGGGGCCCGCGGCGCTCCGCAGTTGACCTTTGGCTTCGCCTCGAAGCCAAGCCTGAGCGCGCCTTGGGCCCGGAGGCTACTGTCGGCGTTCTGAGATCGGGGGTCCCTAGACTTGCCTGCTTGCGGCCCATGGCGTGGCTCTGCGAGCGGGGCTGTACGACCCATCTTCACCAACAAGCATTCAAGACCCTCGCGAGGGGCCAAGCCTCGCGAGGCGGATGAAACAAGGCCTCCTCGGGATTAGCCTCACCAGGCTGGCTCACGAGGGGCGGAGAGTTCAAGGCAAGGCAAACCTCACGAGGTTCCAGTGACGTGAGCCATGACGACCAAGGCTAGGCGGGTGCCAGGCAGGTGCCAGCACGCGCAATGTTCTTGTTTCCTCTTTGGTGCTAAGGAAGCAAGCGCAGGCGCGGAGTACCGAGGCATCAAGCAAAGGTTTCCATATCAATGCAACGAGACCAAGACCAGCAGGGCGGCAAGACGGAGGTCACCGTGGAGCCCAAGACGGCGTCATCGCCAGAGCCTTTTGCACGCGAAGACTGCTTTTGTCAGGATAAGCTGTACTAGTTGTCCCCTTTTGAATTGGCCGTTGTTGGCTCCCTTCCCGCTCTATATTTGGGGAGAGGACCAGGGCCTCTATAAATAGGATTAGCCACCATAGCTAGCGGGGGATCCAACCCATCCACAGACTCACCTAGCACAAGGACAGCCCACCTCAGGAGGCTGTTCTTCCCCTTGTACTATTCATCCTCAGCCCAAGAGGCAATCCACCACCACAATGGAGTAGGGTATTACACCATAACGGTGGCCTGAACTAGTATAAATCTTGTGTCCTTTGTGTTGCGAGTTCGTCGAGTTAGCCCGTGAGATCTTAGCGAAGCTAGGACGTGGATCGGTAGGGGGAGATCTTCGCGCGCACCCCAGTGTTCGAACCTTGAGGGTTTTGCCGGAACCCGATATCCGACAGTATGAACCATGGATGAGTTGGAATACAGTAGATATTACACGAATATGAATTTAGAATGAGTTCACAACAGTACCTAAGTGGTGATTTATTTTCTTATACTAACGGAGCTTACGAGTTTTCTGTTAAGTTTTGTGTTGTGAAGTTTTCAAGTTTTGGGTAAAGATTCGATGGACTATGGAATAAGGAGTGGCAAGAGCCTAAGCTTGGGGATGCCCAAGGCACCCCAAGGTAATATTCAAGGACAACCAAGAGCCTAAGCTTGGGGATGCCCCGGATGGCATCCCCTCTTTCGTCTTCGTTCATCGGTAACTTTACTTGAGGCTATATTTTTATTCACCACATGATATGTGTTTTGCTTGGAGCGTCATTTTATTTTATTTTGTTTTGCTTGCTGTTTGAATAATATCCCAAGATATGAAATTCTTAAATGTTAGAGAGTCTTCACATAGTTGCATAATTATTCGACTACTCATTGATCTTCACTTATATCTTTCGGAGTAGTTTATCATTTGCTCTAGTGCTTCACTTATATCTTTCTAGAGCACGGTGGTGGTTTTATTTTATAGAAATAGATGAACTCTCATGCTTCACTATATTATTTTGAGAGTCCTAAACAGCATGGTAATTTGCTTTGGTTATGAATTTAGTCCTAATATGATGGGCATCCAAGAGGGATATAATAAAAACTTTCATATAAAGTGAATTGAATACTATGAGAAGTTTCATACTTGATAATTGTTTTGAGATACAAAGGTGGTAATATTAGAATTGTGCTAGTTGAGTATTTGTGAAATTGGGAAATACTTGTGTTGAGGTTGGCAAGTCCCGTAGCATGCACGTATGGTAAACGTTGTGTGACAAATTTGAAGCATGGGGTGTTCTTTGATTGCTTTCCTTATGAGTGGTGGTCGGGGACGAGCGATGGTATTTTCCTACCAATCTACACTACAAAAAATACAATTCCGTTATGATACGTGTTTGTCACAATAGGTCGCGTTTTCTGTCATGCATGTACATCCATGACGATTATATGACAGAATCAAGATAGTCATACATGTGCTGTCGTAGAAGTGTTCCATGACATTACCAAAATTATCACCACGGAAGTGTCCACTTCCATGACGATAAATCGCGCGTCACAGAAGTGCTTTCGTCAAGGGTGACTGACACGTGGCATCCACTGTAACGGAACGGTGTTAAGCTATCGGGTCGGGTTTTGGATCCGGTAACCTGTTAACAGCCCCGACCAATGGGGATTTTCCATGTGTAAAATCATCATTGGCTGGAGGAGACACATGTTAGGTCCGCGTTGGCACAGGTGTCACTCATCCAATGGGCGAGACACGCCTATGATATGTTGACACGTGGATTAGCCCATCAAGTTTAAATGGGCCGGCCCAACTGTAGGCCCACAAGATTTTGCGGACCATAATGGGCCGGCCCAACTAAAGGCCCACGACATTTTGCGGACCATAATGGGCTGGCCCAGCTAAAGGCCCACAAGATTTTGCGGGCCATAGTGGGCCGGCCCAGGTAAAGGCCCACAAGATTTTTGTGTGCCATAATGGGCCGGCCCAGGTAAAGGCCCACAAGATTTTTGCGGATCATAATGGGCCGGCCCAGCTAAAGGCCCACGAGATTTCACCGACATTAATGGGCCGGCCCAGCTGTAGGCCCACAAGATTTTGAGGACCCTAGTAGGCCGGCCCTTTAACCGGCTGCCATGTTCTGGGCCAAATGCCGACCCATATTTGATCCAGTCCATTAATGGCCTGCCACGCTCCGGGCCTAATAGTGGCCCATATGAGATCCGGCCCGTTAAAAGCCTACCATGCTCTGGGCCAAATTACGGCCCAGATCAGGTCCAGCCCTTTAAGAGGCTTTGGGCTCAATTATGGCCCATATCAGATTCAGCCCGTCAACTGGACACTATGCTTTTGGGCCCACATGCTAAAGGCCCACTTAGTCATTCGACCTGATATTAGTTTTGGCTTGTTAAGGGCCCGTTTAACATTTCAGCCCTATATTAATTTCGGCCTGTTAAAAGCCCGTCATATAGTTGGGCCTAACTACGGCCCGGTTTGCATCCGGCCTGCTCACAACCGATATCTGATTGGGCCAAACAAGGACCGAGACAATTTTGGCCTGTTAAAAGCCTGTGATTTGATTCGCACAATCATGGGCCGGGGTTCATTTCGGGCTGCTACCGGCCCGTGAGCTGTTCGACACATTTCAGGCCCAACCTACATCATGATTGCATGACGGCCCGATTATGTACCGTAATTTTACGGTTTGGCCGGTTTACTGCGAAGACAGGATATATATACAGTAAAATAACTGCAGCATCGTGAATAAGAAAAAACCTAGACTATATAATAAAGAAATTACGGCATATTACATCCACTGGGCATCAAAGTCTGCCACTATGATAATAAAGCACAAGCAGACAGCAGATTACATACACTGGGCATCAAAGACCGCCACCTGTGCAAATAAACACGCTGACAAAATAATATACAAAACCGACATCACTTCAATAGAGTTCAAGAAAGGTTAGCCCTGCTGGGAAGCTGCAGCACAAGCAGCTGAGCAAGATGATGAGACTGCGCTTGTTCAACACTTATATCTTCCTCACTCTGGAAGATAAACAAGCAGACAGATGATAGGTTTTGCACATAAAAGTATCAGTGCTGACAATTCATCACATTTCTTACCAATGAATAAAGTGACACAGTTTAAAATTGCATTAACACAATATGGTATTGTTCAGGTCAAGACATGGCAGGAAATGACATTGTGAAGGAGTTGGCAGCTTCACGACACCACTGGATTACAGATCAAGAACTCATAAGTATCAATGGTTAGTGTGCTGTCAATTTATACCATTTCAGATTGGCAAATAAAGAGACGGTTTAAATAATAGTAGAATGATATGACATTGTTCATAGTTAAGACATTGCAGAATATGACATTGTGATGTAGTGGGTAGGTTCACCACACCACTGGATTACGGATGAAGAACAGAAGCATACATGTAGTGCAAAAGAAGATCACTTGCTCTGTATAGTTTAATTTACATGGTATGAAGAAGGAACTTGGTTGTACAACTGAAAACTTAAATTAAGAAAGGACAAACTTTTGTTTATGAACCACATAATAAACTTGAAACAAGCAATTTGATGCAAACACCAAAAATAAACAGCTATTGCAGTCATGCCTAACCAAATATATACAACAAAGTTTGAAGGCTTGAGATGGACAAACTTACATTATTGGTGAAGACATGCTCTATAAAGGCCTTGTCCATGCTGATGGGGGGGGGCAATTCAAGAAGTTTACCACAGAATCTTCTTGAAAAGCATTGCTTTTATTCTACATTTTGTTAAGAGTAAATATAGATGTGATAATATACGAAAAAATGGAGAATATTTAAGATAAGATGAAGAGTGATGCTACATAACCAAGTAGCTATAAATGTAAGTGCAGCAATACAGGCAAAAGGTACAGACAAGAGCAATGCACAGCTAAACTTCTTCAGTACCAACCTTATGGTAAGAGTAAATATAGATCTGATGTGTAGAAAATGGAGGGCAAAGGAAAATAAGTTGCAGAGTGATGGTACATGAACAACTACCTGTCATTATAAGTACACTGATAAAGGACAGCATGTACTTACAAGAACAATGCAGAGCTAAAAAAACATTGGCATTGGATATATTCTACACTAATGTAACCATTCATATAGATCAGATAATTTGGAGCGAACAATTGATAAGCAAGCTATCATGCATACTGCTGTCACATAATGAACCAGGTATGTATGCAAGTACAGTGATACAAGACAATAGGTACTAACAAGAGCAAAGCAGCGAGCAACATATTTGTGATATCCTGTCATTCTTGTCAAACCGGAATTCTTCTTCGAGCAGATTTCCTGCAAAAAAGATCCGTAAGGCACATGCGGAAAAGTAGAAGTTCAAATTGTCATGTGATTTCATAGACAGTACCTCATCCTGGGAACGAGACCAGTGCATAACAAGGTTTTTCCATTCAATGTCTTCTAAATTTAGCACAGGAGACTTCACCAGAAATTCGTTTATAGACTTGCCATCAAAGTGTGATTTCCTCAGGTAACGGCGATACTGCTGCAATGCTTCCTTGAAAAGCACAAGCAAGCTTTGCTCGTCATGACTATCCAGATTGACCCTTGCCTAGTTACAAAAATGTAATGTAAATCATTGATGTGTTCAATCAGCAGAAAACAGGAAAATAATAACCATGAATAATAGCACTTACACGTAAGTTGGACAGGAAGATGTGAAAATGGTGTTTGTCTTCACAATAATCTTCCCATGATGGGAATATATGCACGTAGTCCCTAACAACATTGAAAGCATTGTCTTTTAAACTGGGAATAAATGGAATGGGGTTCCAATCTGCAGGAATTGGCCGTCTCTGCAGTTGGGATAGGTCTTCGACCGGTGGACTTGCTGTACTTTTTGCTGGAGTGGGATTTTTCTGTGGTACAGCTGGTGCTATGGCAAATGAAATTGGTATACCTTTTGCTGGAGTGCAGGTCCTGTGTGGTGGGGCTAGTGGTGTGGCCAGTGAAGTATGGGTACAGTCTGCTGGAGTCGGTCCTATGTTTTGTGTCACTGGTTGTACAACCAATATAAGTGGGGTGCTATCTAATTTCTCCGGCACCACCACGTTTTTCAAGGACTTTGCTGGTGCTCCTTCAGGTTCGGCAATCACCCTCTTCCTTTTTGATGTCTGATGCACAAGAACAACATTTGAGTGGAAAAACATGGTATGATGACAGATGAAATATGTATTGATAATGGATGGGCATGGCATCTCGACATATATGATGAGTAAACTAAGCAGATGGCGGTGCAAGAAAGTAGAAGAAATGCAAGACAACATATGCAAGATACCCGCAATCAATAAACATTGCCAAATTAGAACAGGCACCTTGATGGGTGAACAGGACAGGCCATCTGCCTTTGACTCCTCGAGGTTAGAATAGTCATTAGGATCATATTCTGAACAAGAATCAACAGGTGGGGAGCGTATGAGTTTCATTGCATCCAGAATGGCACTCAATGCCTTGGTGCCAATTTTGTAAGTCATAGCAGTGTTTAGCTTCAAGAGTGGACTGCTGCTAGTGCGACACAAAGCAGCTAGACAAATCATAGTGTAGATATAATGGGAAAACCTTAAGCATCAGAGTAAAATCAGCAAAGTGGAAATTGTTGGAATATATGTGCTAGTATTGCCGGTACGGCTAGAAAGGCTTCGGATACCAGCTCTCTTCAAGTGAAGGTGCGGTACTGTTAATATCAGTGTAACTCTCAAAGGCAACACAACTCCCCGCATTTCCTTGCTATTCTTATAGGATTCAAGTGGGCAGGCCACTACAAATCCTATTCCTATGTTTACAAGATCCTACGAATCAAAGAGGCTCAAAGTGTCCATCACAACCGACCTTATAGACCTCTACACTGCAAATGTCCCTACTCATCTTCAGTACAAGGAACGTACTGTACTACTATCATACTCCCTCCGTCCCAAAATATAAGTCTTGGTAGAGATTTCCACTATGATCACATACAGATGTATCCAGATACATTTTAGAGTGTAGATTCACTCATTTTGCTCCATATGTAGTCCATGGTGGAATCTATACAAAGACTTGTATTTAGGAACAGAGAGAGTACATATTAAAGAAGAACGGAAGAGGAACATGGTAAAGAAGAGCAAGCATATTTTGGATAATAAAATGTTGGTTGCATAGTGCCCACACATGATGAACCAGAGCGCATTAAGAATGCAACACCCAGCTGTCTCTCGACCATTTCAGGCAGTTGGATGAAGATCCTACATCTCCTAACCCTTCTTCTTCCTCGTCTCTGATTCTTCCCATACAGAACACCGCACGGGCCACCGGCCCCCACCACCTGTGTTCCTCTGCCACCCCCACCCCCACCCCCGCCCCAACCCCCACCCGGGTCGAGTTTTCTTCGTTCGGCGAGGCCCCACAACCACCCGAGCCCCTTCGATCGCACCGGCGAACTTCGGCGAACTCTGAAAAATCGACTGACCCAATTTTGAAATTTAGTCTACTGTGATTTAACTAGTGTGGAATATAAAAGGGGAAAACCATAAGCATTGGGAGTATAGTGTTGAGCGTGCCATGGCGGATCTGAAGGTGCAAACCCGACAAAGGCAACTTCGCAACCAAGACAAAAAATCAGAGTAAAGCAGTGGCGATCTATTTTCTTGCTGCTATAAATAAGTTGAGCAGATACGAAAGAGTACCGCCTCTGGTGCGGCGCCGTGTATGCATCTGCTGAGAATTTGACGGTGCTGCGGTAGCGATGGCTGTCGGCGGCGTGGAAGCAGATCTAGGAGGGTAGACGGTGGCGACGGGGCGCGGTGGACGAGACGGCCGTAGGAGCGGCGCCGGCAAGGTGGACGACGGCGGGGATGAAGCGAGAGGACGGGATGCAAGGATCCCGGTCTGAAGCCGTGGACGAGAGAGGTCGATCTCTTGTAATGGACGACGGCGTCGGGGTATCAGCTCCGGCATGGTGGAGGAGGACGGCGGTGGATGGGGTGGAGGCAGATGGAGGAGGGTGGGTGGAGAGGGTGTTTTGGCGCCCACGGAGTACGAATGGGGAAAAGGGAGGTAGAGAGGAAGGGGGGAACCATGTATTCAGGGCGCGCTTGTCTCAAATGCGAGGAAATTTACAAACTTAGCCCCCGTTTAAAATTTCTACTACATCACAACAACATTAGTCGGTTGGGGATAGGACGGTAATCTCGCATACACCGAATATTTGCCGACAAGAGTTTGTTTTTGGCGCCCACCGTGTATGAATATGAATCGGGGAGGGAGTCGATTTCGGCCGAGGACACACTGTGTTTTGGCGCCCACCGTGTATGAATCCGGGTGAGAGGCGGTTACGTCATGTTTGGGTGAAATTACAAACCTACCCCTATCGAAACCTATAGAAATCCAACAGATAGGCTTTGCGTGGCAGAGATAGGCAGTAGTGATTTCCATCTCACAGATTTTGGTTTCGGGCGGTTACTGCGACTTTCCCCGCTTTGTTCAAATTTTGCAGAGTGCACGTTTACCGTGCCAACTCAACTCGAATCCCGTTTGTATTCTATTCTTTTTCGGACGGGATCCATTTTCAATTGGCATTACATTCTATATACATCATTTTTTATATATACTTTCAAAAGCACAACAAAGAATTCTGCTCCTTTATATGTATAATATGATTTACAAATACAACGATCTTGAAATCTTAAGGTTGAATTCGAAAAAATTTAACCAAATTATGTTCTACTAAAATGTATGGATCAGTAATATCTACATATTAAATAACATAGATGTGCGTGAATTCATATGAGTATGCATGTTTGATAGATCAATTTTGGTTCGAGTATGGATTACATGTATCATCATCTCGAATTCAAATATTTGAATCCCTTTTTGTTCACTCCTTTCACGCCCATCTCTCTCGCATGCATGCTCCTCCAGGTAGCTATCACTCTCTTTTCTCCAGCTCACCCGCACGCTCACTTCATGTTTCTCCTATCGTCGCAAACATGGTCTCTCAACGTCTCCCTTGAGAAGTGTCACACTCTCCCTATAATTATACATTACACGGTTTTCATTATCTCTCACGTCTCTATTGTTCTCTGGTATCATTCGGTACCTAAGCTTTCTTTTTCACCACCACACACACAGTCTCCACTCGTCTTTCACTTTGTCTTTCTCTCTATGGGATTCTCTCACACACCCTATATGTCTCTACATATGACTCATACCACTAAAATTACTCTCTCTCTCTCTCCTGTAGACACAACATTTGTTGCGGTCTCCTTTTCGTCTCCATCCCAGACTAACATTATTCATTTGTTTACCGATCAGACAACCCCGACTACCGTCTCCTCTCTCTCTCTCACAGACACACACACACAACTCCTGCTTCCACTCCCCTTCCCGACTACCTCTCTCTCTCTCCCACACATAAAACTCTCGCTTTCGCACCCCGACTCATATTTCTCTCACAAACATTTATCGACTAGTTAGCCTCTAGATAGGTTTATACACCTGCACACTCATGCTTCCACCATCGCATACATGTCTCTCTCCCGCTCCTTGTATCTATGTAGATTTTTCTTCCCTTCATGAGAAACGCCCTCTCGATCATGCACACACACTATCGCCTCATTTTAAGCTGATACCTGTCGCACACACACTCCTTGTGTCTTTGTCACACATGCACTCCATCCTCCTCCACTCTCCCTCTCTCTCACACACACATGGGCTTTTTGCAACAACTAGCAAGATGCCATGCGTTGCACGGAACATCAAGATGCATCTGTATGAGTAGTTTATCTTATGGGGGAAACGGATGAACGAGGGAAGGCCTTATTTGCAAATGTGGAGAGGGGTGTGGGTATCTTTTTGCAAAATTGCCATAGTTTCCTTCTTATCCGACAGATATAGATCGGACGGCCTATATTGTAGGATGGCAGGCAGACGATCATCACTGACAATGCTTTTTATAATAGTAGGGATAAAAAATAGAGTTCGTGATGATGGTGGGCCTGCCATCCTGCAATGTAGGTCGTCCGATTTATATCTGACGGATAGGAAGGAAAATATGGCAATTTACCCACACTCTTCATCACATTTGCAGATAAGGCCTTCCCTCGTTCATCCTTTTCTCCCACAAGATCTTGATGTTTCGTGCAACGCACGGGCATTTTGCTAGTAAGAGTAGAAATTACACATATACCACTTCTCGAATCTTGAAACCAACAACATTCCTCCCTTATCTCATCAAAACCGCCAAAGGAATATATTTTGAGTAAAACATAACATATTTTTAGTGATATACGTATTTCAAAACTAGACTTTTTTTCTATCAAATCGGTGAATATGTATTAATCTACTTTGATCGTGTGGCAACGCATTGGCACATTGCTAGTAGTTATTATAATTTTTTGGACACTAGACAAACGGTGGAGTACATATACGAAGAGAAGAGGCGCACGCACGCAGTCGGTCTCTCGCTGTCTCGCACACATGAGTGTTACGTAAAGGCGACGTTAACAAATAAACCCTAAAACTCGAGGTGCACGATTGCTGCATTCGCGGGTACCGGATACGTGGTGGAGCACCTTTGTAGGAATAGTCAGCTCGTGTGATAATTTCATCCGTAGGAGTTGATGGTCAGGACCACAGGTGAATGACTTGGAGCGCGGTGGCTTGCCAGTTGCCACAGATCGAGTAGCCACGTTTAAAATATCGTTTTTTTAGCGGGGTTAAGAGTTCTGATTTTCAATGGCGCGTTATAAGTAGTAAGTAGTTTTCAGAACGATTGGTATGGAGCAAAAATGGAATTCATAGTACTACGTACCTCCTTGGCGTATGGTTGTATGGTTTTTTTTGCGATGGAGGTTGTATGGGTTTATGTTGCGAGATGTTGAACCTGGTAGTTCTAGGGTAAATACTATGGTTTAGATTTAGATGCTGGTTTTCAGTAATGAAAATCGGAAGGGGAAACCCTTCTTTGATTAAAAACTACTACCTCCATTCTGTTTTACTAGTCCCCATCGTACTTTGGGTCAAAGTTTGTCCATGAATTTTACTTGTAAAATGTGAATGGAAAACGAGATTTTGTTATACCCAAACAAAAAAGGACTGGAGGGAGTGATTGCTCTGACACGGACGTGACCTCTCATAGCACATGCATTGAACCGGCGCGCCGGCCAAGAGGGCCGCACTCGCTGCAGGCCCGGCTGAGTATGCCTCCTCACCGCGTGCAACTAGCTTAAGACTGACCCGCCTGCCTTCATTGAATCCGCGCGTGTGCCAGCAACACGTCGTTCCGCGAGCCGGCAGGCATTTTAGAACACAAAAAATGACTAAAATATAATTAATTTACGCATGGTCTTGACTTGTTGTGCTCGCACTGGTAGCAGGAACTAGTAGAGGATTTTCTTTATTTATAACTCTCCTCACATTTTTTTGGCTTTGAAGTGAATCATGGTTGTGGGCATTATGTATGAATGTGCAGATATCTGTGAACATGAGTTTGATGTGGAAGTTGAACTTGGAATGTCGGGCTTGCGCGTGAACTATACCATGTCCAATGCTTCATCTGTTATTGTTTGGAAAGTAATTGCTGTTATTACATGACCCAAAAAAACATTTTGTGCCACATCAGTAGATGCACGGACATCACAACAGGCATGCTGACTGGATAAACATTTGAACCAAGCTATTATGAAGAAAATTTTGTATTGACAACAGATTTAGATAGCAGGAGACACCTAGCCTGCTCTGCCTCTACTAGCTTATTTCTGGCTTCTTCCATCTCTTCTTTGGCTTGGGTGAAGAGAGAATCTGATTGCTCTTTTCGCTTCTTCAGGAACTCAGCTACATTCTCAAGGGCTGCTGCACGCTTTCTTTCAGCCTTTACTAATGCCACGAGGACACAAACAGCTGACGACTCCACCTGGCTTGTGTGTAATCCAGCATCATCTGGGAATTTGCACCTTGTGTCTAATCCAGCATCATTAGGGAACTGGCACCTTGTGTGTTCCAGCCTCATTTTGGAAACATGATCTCGAGGTTGACCATACTTCCCTCCTCGCAGGAACTGCATCCTGACATGAAGTTACTTCTTTTTTAGATCAATACTCAGAGCAACCTAGATCCATTTAGTAGAAGCTAGATAACCAGAACTCGGAGAAGTGAATTCAAAAGGAAAAAACAGACTACAAGGTGAGAACACCCACTTCCTACATCAAGCTAAAAATGAAAGCATTAGGATGATTAAGACTATTCTTATTACACATCGAAGAACACCACGCTTAAGAGAAACAGAAACTACAACATAGACACATCGAAGAACACGAGGCTACATGAAAGTAATTGAAAGGGTGTTACTTACCAAAGCTCGTTTTACAGGTTCGGTGCAGCTCCCCTTTAACTTGCCACGCTCCTTGAAGATGTCCTGAATATCCCGTGTTTGGTCTTCATTGCTCCTCTGCATGTTCGCACACATGGTTTTAAAATCTCAACATGGCAAGAAAAATATACTACCAGTAATACTCGCGCATCTTGTGGGCAACATTAAAGCACTCGTCTGCCATGTTAGAGCATCTCCAACAGAATCGCAACGCGCAGCGCTTTAAAAATCTCAACATTCTATCTCTACTCTCTTCTCTACTGTTATATTTATTTAATATTTAATATTTATCTCTACTTCCTTTACTGTCTACTTTTTTTTCTCTATACTTTTTTCTTGCAATATGGGCCGTCCGATTTATATCTGACAGAGAGGAAGGAAACAAATGGGAATTTTGCAAAAAGATACCCATACCCCTCTCCAGATTTGCAAATAATGCCTTCCCTCGTTCATCCTTTTCTCCCACAAGATAAACTACTCATAGAAATGCTTCTTGATGCGTGCAACGCATGGGCATCTTGCTAGTTCTAAAAACCTTTCCATCATTTGCCACACTACTGGTTGTAGATGAAAAACCTACCCAAGCACAGCGCGATACAGGAGCGATGCACAATTACAAGCTGATATTCTGTTGGACAATGGAGGCTATAACCAATTACTTTTACGGGAACAATAGCACCCAGGAAATTTGAAGGGTAGGTATGAACAAAATTGGAACTGCACATGTACTGCTAAGTGATTCAATACACACATTACCAATCGAGGAGGAGCACGATGGTCGCGGTGGCCTCTGTGAGTCATGGTCGGCAACAGGAGTCAGTTCATTGTCCATGACGGTGGTACTTCTGCGCTTGGCGTCGACTTTCGGGAAGCAGATCCGAGACCGTGGAAGACGATGCCGGGAAGAGGCTCCATGTATGACGATGATGGTGGACCGGCTCCAGTGCGGCGTACGAGGTCATCGATGAGGCAGATGCACTGCGGTGGACGAGTGCGCCGATGTAAAGGGGAGGAGCACGAAGGCTGCGGTGCCATGGAGAAGTCTATTTTGCGGTGGGGATAGAAAATGTGGAGTATTCAGGTGTACTACTCTGGGTGCCGGGGTGGGGTTGGCTAGGTAGGGTGAACCTGAAGTTATGAAAATAGCCCCCTACCAAGCGTCATCCGTACGCCTGTTCCGAAGGCTATGATGGTAACTTCCCACTGCTCGAATCAGGGTCATGGGAGATCTTCCCGCCGACCTGAAAATTTTGGGACACTGGACTCCCCGTGTGGCGTGTTGAGTGATTCGGCTAAGCAACTAGCGAGTAGTAGTAGTAAACTTTGCATATTAGGTTTCACTGAAGTCAAACTTCCTAAAGTTTGACCAAGTTTATAGAAAAATATAAACATTTACCATAACAAATATGTATGATGTGAAAGTACATTCAATAATGAATCTAATGGTATTTATTTGTTATTGTATATGTTAATATTTTTTGTTATAAGCTTTCTGAGAGTTTACAAAACTTGACTTTGACCAATGCTAATACGCGGACTTAAATAAAAATGGAGGGAGTACACATTTGTTTTCTTAGTTTGTAGTGAACTAATCATTTGTTGAAATTGTGAAATAAATATATTAGGCTATTGACTTCGAATGTAATGGTCTATACAATTCAATAGTTACAATCATTGTCGAATCCCAAGATGTATACAAGGTCTATAGTACTTCACAACATGCTCAAACTCACATAATCCTAGTCAAATGAGAATCTAAATGCATTTCATAGTTATTACTTTGTAGGATGCAACAAAAACAACCATAACTCTACATCAGCCATTATAGAAGCAACATTTTGACATATCCCAATGTGTGAATGAAACGTGCAGAGAGAGCTTTTGAAGATGGAGCAGATAAGGTGGGAAAGATTATATGTATGTGGACGAGAGAGTGGGAGACAAACCTAACGAGACAGAGAGAGAGATAGAGAGAGAAAGAGAGAGGAAGAAGTTAGGTCTGTCAGAGAGATGGATACATGTAATATACATGAGATGCGTGTGCATCTGGATTCTATATATGTGGAAGGAGAAGAGACAACATGTTTGATGAGAGACCTGGAAAAACATGGACGAGAGGGGAAGGATCTCGTGGGTTGAGGGATTGACAATTTTGTGCGGGGGAGAGAGGGATTGGTAATTTTGTGCAAGAGAGAGAGAGGGGGTGGGGGAGGAATCAGTCAGCCGTCGTCACATCACCCTGCTTCCAAATGACCCCGCATTCTCTAGCGCGGTGTGGTCGCCGTCTTTGATATGCTCGATGCCCTCTTTGAAGATTGAGGTGTTGTGCATGTTGGGGTGCAAAGAAGCAGAAGCGAGAGTGGTCGCCGTATAACCTTGGATGGGGATGAATTGTGTGCTCGGGGGAGTGTGTGTGTGTGTGTGTGTCAGATATTGAGAGAAAACAAACCTAAGGAGAGAAATGAGTATTCACGAAGAGATTGTGCGGGCCTTGAGGTGGGCAGGGGCCGGGTGAGGGTGTCAAACTGTGCGCGTTGATGCATGTGTTGCATGCGACCATGCGAGGGACGGACAAATCTAGAGAGATGGTTGTTGTGTTACGGATGCGCCTCTCTCTGTCTCTCTCTCTCCCTCTCTCTCTCACACACACAAGTAAACTAGAAGACCGTTCTCTCATGTATACACAACGTATCGGCATCTGTCTATGTCTCACTCATGCATGATCATTTGCACATTCACACCCTTCTATGTCTATGTCACACACAAACCGTCTCCACATTGCCCTTCCACCACAACACACATATGGACACATACACACGTTCTCTCTTAGTCACACACACAAAATCAGTATTAAAAAAAACTAGGGCGCACCTAAAACGTCCAAATCCAAATAAACATGAATTGGAGCTAAATTCAAATATATGGAAATATTGCAGCGTCAAGAACTTTCACAGGAAAAAAAGTTGAGTAATATTCGAGGATTTTTTTCACACACACAAAAAGGTTCGGTGGATGTCCTTCGAGCGCGATACGGTGACGCACCGTCCGATCGACCGCGCGGCCGCGGTTCACGCACTTGCACAGGATTCCGTATCGTGGCTGTGGTACTAACTAATAAAAGCACTACCTAAGTCTAATGTTTACGTGTACTAGTACGGTTTTCTTTTAAGTTTGACCAACCTTATATATATATATATATATATATAACTAAAGTACGCTCCCACACGCGCACTCATCAATATGCCGCCGCCGCCGTTGCGCATGCCGACGCCCGCCTGCTCCGGCCAACAATTTCTCGCCCATCACCGTCGTGTCACCGCCATCCCTGTGCCATGAAGCCGAAGGCTCGCCCGCTCACGTCGTCTGTAGTCCCTCCTCGTGATGCCGCCGCGCTGCCAAGCACGCGAGTAGCTGGTGGAGCTGCGTCTATGCACGCAGCGTACGAAGAGGAGGACGAGCGTGTGCTCCAGCACCCCGGCGAGGAGGAACTAACGTGTCATTGTCGTCTCCGCCCGTGCGGAGGAGGCGCGCATGGTGGCTGTCGCGGCGGAAGCCGGTCGCGCGCGCGTCGAGCCCACAAACTGGGTGCGGACGTGGAATCTACCTTCGAGACCTTGAATGCCACGTGGATCCTACAATCTCAAGGAGCAATTTGGGTCAGTCGACTCATGTGAGCCGTTTGATGCAACATGGATGGCTAGAAGGGCTTCTTCCACCTCTTCTGCCGTCTTCTTCCTTCGCTCCGTCGAACTTCTTTCACAAATCGACTGACCCAAATTATACTACTAGTACGAATGTATTAAGTACGGTAGGAACATGAAGATACGAGCAGTAGTACCAATTGCAAGAAGAACAATAGTAAGACATAGTACTAGTACTACTGTACGTACTAAAGAGTTTAGATAACGAGAAAGAACATAAACATAGTTCTGCTGGGGCCTCAGCACAACACACCCTTGAAAATAAACTAAGCAACTAGTCCTCTTGACACTGCAGTAGAACCAGCATGAGCGACGACACTGCCACCTACTTGGAGTCCGAGTCCACGTCCTCGACTTCGTCCTCGTCCCTCTTCCTCTTCCTCTTCGCCGATGCTTCTTTGCTTGAACCGGACACTGGGCTCTGCTTCTTCATCCAACTCTTGTAGATATTTAAACAAAGGTAGGCATCCATTGCTGCGTATAGGATGTAATCTTCATCTAATGTCTTCGACTCCCATGCATGATGAAACTCGTGATGAAGTTTCTTCAGTTTAGCATACGAAGGATCAATCATGGCTGCTGCCAGGGTCAACATTGAAGGATGAGAGGAGGACACCAGGCTTGCCTTCTGGAGATCGAAGGGCTGGCCTACAATGAGACCTATCCGACGTAGGACATCCCTGTCGTTCTTAAAGCCTATAGTAACGAATTTCACTCTTTTGTCCTTGAGGAAGTTCTTAAAATCCTGGCACTCAACGTCGACATGGCATATGTGGTAGACCAAGCAAACGTTATGTACGCAAACCTGGATCACGGCGGGCTTCTTCCTCTCTTCGTCCTTTAGATCCTTCTCTCGTCCCAGGACTGTGGTGTACTAAACATCTAGCCCAGTGATCCACTCATCCGTTGAACTATTGAACATGCGTAGGAAGCGAGCAAGCCATGCTTTCACCGTCTCGGATCCACGTGTGTAGATGACGATGAACTGATCGCCGGTGATGGCTCTAACCTGGTACTTAGCGGCGACCATGGAGATTTGGGAGGCCATGGATTTTGGAGGAGGGTTAGGAGAAGTTGAACTGTTGTACCCCGCAAAAAAAACTAGGAGCGAACTAATGTGAAAGGACGGGACGACTGGGAGCGAACTGTTGTAAGGTAGAAGACGGGGACGAGTAGGGCGTGCGAACGGCATGGGGTTGCTGGTTGCCCGGTGGATAAACAGCTGCAAGCCCCCAAAGAGTTCTCGAGAACTATGCGGGACTCACTAGATGTCATGTCTACTAGACCCATATTGTAGGCCTGACGGTATAGCTTCTGCCTGTTCGCATGCCATGCCGGCGCGTGGATGTAACTTCACTTAATTTCGTCAAACATCGCGCCTCCCACGACCTTCGCCTCCTTCGCGCGGTCGCGCCCTTTGAGACTTCGACCGGCTATCAATGAGCAAATTTTTTTGCCATTTTTTAGACAAGCAATTTTTTTGCCTACTCCGCATGCATGATACTCCCTCTGGTCCTTTTTACTCCCGTCAACCGTTTGCAAAGTGTTTGACCAAATTTATACTTTTTTTGAACACCACTTTATATTAGTTAACCAGCCACACCAGTACACTCATTCGATACAATATTCACCACACAGGGCGGTATGTTATTTACAAGAATACCATCTAATCTATTGTCAAAGCTATACTTAGCGATTAAGTGTGCCACCTTATTGGCCGAACGACTAATATTTGATAATTGAAGATTGTTGATCAACTTCGAGATGCTCAATGCTTTCATCTTCAGGTCACGCATAGCAGACCTGTCATAGTCCCCCGATGCAAGAGACGCTACCACAAAAGTGCAACCAGTCTCTAAAATTACATGATTATGAAGAGAAATACCTATGTAGAGACCGGCAATGCAAGCCCTAAGCTCCGCTTCCTCCACGCTTTGACAAGCATCAATGAAATCCCACGACCAAATTTATACTAAAAATATCAATATCTACAATACTGATTATAATGAGTATAAGAACTACATTTTATAATGAGTGTAAAAATATTGATTTGACAATGTGAATGTTGACACATTTTTCTATAAGTCTGGTGAAAGTAGAGGTACATTGACTTCAGACAAAACTTAAATGCACAATGCAGACTAGTTCCTCCGTCCAGGTGCGTGCCATGTCCTATCTTGTCATCACAACAAGGTTAGCTATTAGAGTACCACTACCTCCCTTCTAGTTTAAAGGACTCGATTCAAAAATTTCACCTACTCTTAGAAAGATAGTAGTGGCGGTGGAATAGTATTTGAAGTCTGCAAAAGTACTCAACTAGTGCTGTCATTCTTCACAAAAAATGTGTTTACCAATGCATGCATGAACACTAGTTACTCTAACCCCCCTCTCTTCTTTAATTCTTTGCCACATCAGCATATTTGCTATTCCCGTGTGCATGATACCAGCTAAGATACCACCATTATGGCCAGCCTTAATCATCGCATGCAATAATTTAGTGCACCTTGAAATATGAACATGTGTGGGGTGTGTATGTTTGTAATGACTTGAGACTATACCTAGCCCGGCATGCAAGATGACTTATTATGCACCGTTCCCCATACCTGTAGGAAGCCCGTTCGTCTCCAAATCTTTTCCTCTCCATGTGTGGAAACAATATGCCTGCCAAACTCTCCTTCTCCCTCTGGCGGTCCCACCACTCCACCCCGTGTGAAAAAATCTGCATGCATGACTCTCCTCCCCCCATGCTCGTCCAATCCGTTGTGACCAGCAATATTTCCACCCCTTCGCTCCCCCGTAATTTACTCCAACAAATATGCCCATGTAGTTGTTACTTAACTGCAGGTACATTGGGTCACTGACATATGGGCCCAACAGGGGTCTGGCCCACATGTCAGTGACGCAACTGGACCTGCAGTTAAGTCAGTGCAGCTCAGTCCATATCTTACGTAGGTGTGCCATTGCTCGCTATAAATACTGCGCCTCCCACGACATCGCTATCTCCTCCCCCTCCCTCTCACGTCGACCACCATGGCATCGCCCCTCCCAAGCCCTAGGAGCCCCTCGCTGCACTGCACGGACGGTCACGCGTCGCCGTTCCGTTCCTCGCCGCCACTAGTCGAGGAGGACGCGTCGGTGTTCCGCTCCTCGCTGTTACGCGACGCGTCGCTGTTCCATTCCTCGCCGCCACTAGTCGAGGAGGACGCGTCGGCGTTCCACTCCTCGCCGCGATGCGACGTGTCGCTGTTCCGTTCCTCGCCGCCACTAGTCGAGGAGGATGCGTCGGTGTTCCGCTCCTCGCCGCGACGCGTCGAGGTGGATGCGTCGGCGTTCCCAATCTCGCGAGCACGCGCGTCGGAGGACGCGTCGGCTCCCCGCTACGAGGAGAACACCGCGCCGCCCGCCGAGCCCCCCCAGCCTTGAGGAGCTTTGGAAAGAAATGAATGTCGCCTTGTGGGAGGCTTTGCCTCCAGCAGAGCGCGCCAAAATAGAGGCGGAGAAGAAGGCCGAGGAAGAGAAGCGCACCGTGGAACAAGCTGCCTGGGAGGCCTATGTTGCGTCCGAGAGAGTCAGGCAATTGGCTCTTTGGTAGAAGGCTCGTGCGAGGGCCGTGAGGGTGGCGGAGGACGCCCGTGCCGACGCCCTGAGTGTAGTCGGTCCCAAGCGCCTCATCTATGCTTGGCGGTACGTGGACCGGGTGCACGCTTCCAGCGAGGAGGAGTACCTGTTGGCGCCGGATCACCACACCGGTGAGATCGCGCTCGCCCGCCGGCAAGCCGCCAATCAGCACCTCGTGAGTTGCGAGGCTGAGGAAGAGGCGTTGTGTCGGCGCGCTGGGAAATGACTGCACACCAGGGCACTCGTGGCGCGCCGCAAGCGCTCCTGCGAGCGCTGTGGATTTTAGGAGGAGTATAGTTTTTTTCGTAAGGCGATCTCATTAGTTTTGGGACGCAAATGATAAATCCTGAATGTTCAGGAATTTTTAGCGTCCTTAATTAAGTATGTAAAAGGGAAAGTTTGGAAACCTTGTGTATTCGTACACATTTTGCAAGTACGTGCATATAGCACAAACTTTACTATATACTATCGCACTACACGTCTCTCTCGATATATGCTTGCAGACTGTGCTACTCCCTCCGTCCAGGTCAATAAGTCATCTTTGGTTGTGCACCGTGACCAAGAAGGAGGGAAGACTTATACACCTAGACGGAGGGAGTACTACTATTACTTATGTACTCCCTCCCTCCGGGTTTATTAGGCCTCTCAACATCACAAGCATGTCCCCTTTTATAAGGCCCCGCGTTGGAAAGGTGCATGCATGCAACCATTTCATTGGTTGTATTGAAAGTTATTGTTGTTGGTGCCATGGCTGAAAAGTTAATACACTTCATGTGTGCTTTTTCATTGGCTGCATGCATGTGAGAGAGTGCATTGGGAGTGGAATGGAAGAATTAATGTGAGCAAGGAGTGGAATGGAAGAATTAATGTGAGCGAATTACTATGTGTCTTGGTCTAAGAGAAGTTGTCTTTAGGCCTAATAAACCCGGACGGAGGGAGTACGTGCAAATGCACATTTTAACATTATGATGCGGTTTTTGTAAAAGTAGAAAAACAACACTAGTCAAGCTTGTGAAACGATTCAATGCAAAACAAATGCAAAAATGCTTGTTTGATTGTTTACTTTTAGCTTCCTTCTCTGTGGTTATTTCTCTGTCGTACTTTGTACGGAGTATCTCACTGGTTGGAAAGGCATGCAAATTCCCAAACCGCTTCCTACACCATGTATCGAATTTTTTGCCTAACAAGTTGTGTCGTGCAATTGGAATTCTCCACTGTGACAAGTCTTGTGGGAAAAGCTGGGGAAGCCGCCAAAAGAACTGGCCCTAGGAGTAGTAGCTAGGGATCGAGTGTGCGAGATGAACCGGAGAAAGTAAATGCAGAGAGATGAAATGCAAAAAAGACGGAGGAATGTAATGGTTGCTTGTCCGTTTATTTTACCAGGCCACTTATTACTGGGAGTGGTTGGGTTTTGTGACATGACGGCTTTACTGCCGCGCCACGAGCGGGGTGAGAGGTGAGACTCCCGTGCAGCGCCGCCCTCTACACTTGTACTACATCGGTCGTGGTTTATTAGTCCCCCATTGAATTTGACTGAAGATTTAACTGACAAAATGTTAGTGCATGTCAACAAAAACTATATCGTTGGATTCGTATTTGAACATAGTTTTGAATGATATAATTTTAGGTGACATGCATCAACATTTATCGTACTATATATAATGTTAGTTCAATTTTTGGTCGTACTAATCTATAGTAGTAAGGTGCCCGTGCGTTGCACCGAAGAGTGAAATGCATTGATCGGGGAGTTGTTTATTTTGACAAAGGATGTGGGGGTCATCTCATGTGTAACGGGTATCGATAGGTTTCTTCTGATATTATTTCATCTCTAGAGCTCACAAACATCCGGGTGAAATAGATAAAAAGTTATATTTTGCAAACAAAAGCGTTCAACTGTTCAACCTGCATCCAAAACTTGTGAAGAAATAACACTTATTGTGCTTTGCAAGAAATGATCTTTAAGAATTAGTTTTTGAGTATCGATTGTTATACATGTTAGCTACAGATGACATGGCACTTTCTTATAGTCAACAGTTGGCTATACTATTAAGTAATATTAACCATGCCCTTATACACCTAGACGGAGGGATTAAATCAGGATGATTTGCAAGCGGGCAGAGGAGATGTAAGAAATGGTTCATCGTAAGTCTTTCACCAGTATTGTAGTAAAAATTCATACATGGAAGATTCTAGACTAAACCATAAACGGATACACTTTTATTCATGCGCGATACTCCAATAGAGAAAGATCCTGCATGGAAGTCTCCACATGCTTAGATAGCGGATTACATTGAGCGAAGACTTATGATCAACATTTAACTTGATAATGCGTATGTCCAGGTGAACCTCCTTGGAGTCCCCGTGCACCGCGTCAGCGGGTAAAGGATGACATGGGTTTTCCAAGTCCACATTGGCGGGATAGTCCCAGCTCCCCAGAGTCCAAGTCCGTTCGATGAGGCCGGTGTCGCCACCCACGCGACCCGGAGGGGTAGTAACACTGACCACACACCCGTACATCGGCCTCGTGTCAGTGTCAGCGTCAGCGGCGTCGCCCCTGACGCACATTACAGAGATGGGGCGGCAGCCTGCGCGGGCCTCGCCGGTGCCCACGATCAAGAGGAAGACGGCGGGCCGTCTTCCTCCGAGACTAGCAGGCGGCGGTGATCCTCCAGCGACTCCGACATGGTGAACGGGTAGCACATCTCGTACTTGATGTTCTCCACCAAGGGCCAGCAGTGACCGCTGCACGCATCCGTGAGGTGATGCACCATGTCCGCCGGCGAGCCACAAAACGACATCAGGCACTCATAGCAGTGGACGAAGGGCACCTTGGAGGCATCAACCAGGCCGTCCATGAAACGGGAGTGGCTATAGGGTATGTTGCGCCAGTTGAATATATGAGCAAGTTACTACGAGATTTAATCCGAACAAGCACAAAATAAATCATGAATTCTACCACGATTTTGAACAGGAAGGACAGAAACACATACGGTGGAACGGGAGCAGCACCGTTGGCGTTGAGGTTGTCGCCCATATCCAAACACCATGTAGACATGGTCTTTGAGCACGGTTCGTAGTCGTTCCACGCTCGAGCATTGAAGTTTGTAACTATTTTAGATTAGAATATGCTACTCCGGTGCTAGTAGTAGAGCAGAGTCCTACTCTACTACTCTACTCAAACAAGTTAGGGCATAGCACTGTAGGGAGTACCAGTACTGTGATCACTCAAGCAAGTTGTCTGGCATCAACATGACCCTACGCTGCTGGTATGTGTCTCGTAAGTCAAGCGGTGTGTTGTAGTCATCATCACCTGTCCAATCTTCCATCCCCGCTAAGGCATCTCCCCCCCTCGTCCGAAACCCAAGCACTAACAATGGCAGAACCGAGCAGCGTCCACCGAAAGAGTGGCTGGAATTCGCTCCCCATAGAGGTAATCAAGCTCATTGTTTCGCGTGTGGACAATCTCAGTACCATGCCGCTCGCCGCGTGCTCGTCGGGGCTGTACCGTTTACTCAAAGCCCTCAGGCCGGAGCTTTTTAAGCCAGCTCCTGGCTTTCTGATGCCGCCTAATCTTCAGAAACGGCGTGTCACGCAGCATAATGATCATAGGGTGGCGAGCATCAACCCCCTTGACCGTGATCCGATCCCCGTCAGGCTCAACTACATTAACGGTATGTACTGGGTCGGCATGAACACGTCTTGGATGGTGCTCGTCGATGGTCGCGGTAGCTGGATGCTCGTGGAGGTCTACACCCGGCGATTGATCCCCCTTCCTTCGATTAACACTGCACTGCTTTGGCACCGCGGCCCAGAATACTCGAAATCTTACAGTAGCCAACATGATACCAAGTTTGATTTGCTCAAGGTTGTAATCTGCCAAGTGCCCACAAGATCTGCGAATTATAAAGACTTCAGGATAATTGCGTTCTTCAACCGCGGTCTCGCCTATCTGACAGGTCACTACGGTAAGTGGATAAATCTGCACGTCCATCGCAGGATCATACATCCTCCATGGTTCTCTGATGCTATTGAACACAAGGGCTTCATTTACGTTGTCGACTCCTTCTATGGCTGGACGTATTGCTGGCCTACTCCAGTCATCGCTACAAATGGCTGTTACAGCAATATGTTACTTTCCTATGATATCATGATGGCTTGCTTATATTACTGTCAACATTTGCTAAAAAAATATACATGCTCATAACATGTTGTTCTTAAGATTGACTAAATCAAGAGCCATTTTTTATTTGACTCCAACTTGATATGATGTTGTAGGCCGCCTGGTGTCCCTACCCTTCCTAATCCTAGAACCTTTCAAAGAAAAGCGGCATGGCAGCTGCAGGTGGTTCCTGGCTCGATCAGACGACGGCGAAAGATTGATGATCGTTCGCACGTACCGAACGTGTTGTTCTCACAGTCACTGCAAGGTCTTTGAGCAGGATCCCAGCTTCTCTGGGCCTTCAGGAATTTTTGACTGGAGGCTGGTAAGTAGCCTTGGTACACGCTCTCTGTTTGTCGGACTGAATTATCCGATTAACCAAGAGATAACCGACGACAAGGATCATGATGGCAGCGCGGTTTCGTTCATCAGGCAAAACTGTGTGTACACAACATACCATGCGTCTCTGCATGCACCATACCCTGATATGTGCCGCCACGCTCTACAGCCCAAAGTAGGAGAGAGGGTCGCAAGTATCAGACTTCGACCTGGTGGTTGGAGTTTCCCCCGTAAGGCACCCATCTGGTTCAAGCCATCAGCCAATCTCCACAGCTTAATAAATACTAACATCTAACTGAGCCAGTTAGTTAGATGCGTACACTTGGTGTAGTAGTATGTTTATTTCGTTTGATGCACACACTTGTTCTTTTTTGGTAGCCCTTTTGTAATGATGGCTGATGTTTGGTTTGGAAGAGAGAGCTGCGTCTTCACCCTTCTGGCCTGCTTACTGCTTCTGTTGCACCCCCAGCCCTGGTCACTGTTGCTGCTGCTGCTGTTTTCAATGTACAATCAGTAGTATATTTCGTCTGTTGGTTGAATAAATGTGTTGTTAGAATGACAAACACAATGTTTTGGAAGTCGTTGCACGGTTCGATCCTTTAGTGCCCCGTACCGTACGTAGAGCATACTATTTTTCGTACGGAACACATTGTCCACTTGTTGATAACATGCAGCCCATTGATGAAGGCCTAATAGAGAAGCCCATAATTAACTGGAAGGGAGGCTCTCACATGAATCTGGCCCAGGTACATGCTCATGGTCCCCTAAACATAAATAAGTAAATAAATAAATAAAGCTAAATACTCATGCACCAGTTCTTTGGGAAAACAGGTAGCCCAGTATTTCTTTTTGAAGAATACCCAAGCTAGGCCTATTTGTTTTCTCCGAATTACTGGGCTGCAAATCTTTCAAGACGAGGAGGGATGCATTCCGGCCTGGCTTAAGAGTATGGTCAATGTCTGTTAAAAGTAATATCAAAAGGGGTTGAAAATTCCAAAAAAATTATAGCAAATGGGATATAAGTTTTTTTTTGTTTTTGTTCTTCACTGATATCTTATACGTATTTCATTGGATTTGACATGACATAGTACCAATTTATTTTAGTATGGCTATTAATTTTTGGATTAAGAATATTTCGTTCCCTAGCAAAAATTTGTGAATTTTCAAAATTTCCCACATATTAAGTTAATTTTTTGACCCTGGTACTGACCAGAAAATGGCCAGCAATTCTAAAAATGGAAAACGGGCTGCAAAAAATTCCATATGAATTAGAAAATGAGTAAAAATTATAAAAATAATAGCAAATGGGTTGTACACGCCACAGATTTCGAGGCTGACTTGTTTACGCAAGGCTTTGTTAGTGAACACACGATTCTAGATGCTGTGACTGTTGGATGTCCATCCAACGACCGACATGCTTCTTCAATCTCTAATCTTCCTGCTCCAGCCACCTAAACTAGCGCCGACGGGACTGCCTGCTCTCTCCTCTTGTGGCCCGCTATGATGCCGCGCAGGCTTCCCCGACCCACCCTACTCCCTCCGCTGGCCTGGCCGCACGCAATCAACTGCCTCCTTATTACGTGAAAAAAATGATTCCTCCCACTAACATCTGGGGTGCACCGGTTGGGAGGCTGACCTGTGGGCCTACTAAGTTGACGCGTACACAGGGCTTGTCAACTTAGTCAACAAACGATTCTAGCAGCAGTAACCGTTGGATTTGAATTGAACGGTCCTGCTGCTTCTTCAATCGCTGCTTTTCTTGCACCAGCCGCCCAAACCAGCACCGAGGAAACCGCCTGCTCCTGCCTCCAGTGGCCGGCTGTGCTGCCGTTGAGGCCTCATCGCCCCCTACTACTCCCACCGCTAGCCAGGCCCTGCGACGACGGCAGCCTCACACCGCAGCCGGACCAGTGAACCCTCGCACTCCTCTCCGCGTGGGTATCCACTGCCGCGTCTTCCTCGGCTCCGCGTCATCCCCTTCCTAGGCCTCGCCGTCATCCACCGCCTTGGTGCTCTCGGCACGGCGTGGTCAACGTGGTCAATGACATTCCATCGGAAGAGTACTGTACGTGGAGAGGCTGACAGCTGGGTCCACGGCTACAGCCCAGTTTTTTTGTGATTTTCCAAGTAAGTCGCTTTGTCAGGCCTGTTGGGCTGCAAATCTTTCAAGACGAGGAGAGCTTTCATTCGGCTGGCCGAGAAAATAGCCCATCAGTAATGAGAAATGGGATGTACATTTTTAAAACACATCAAACCGGCAATTAGTTTCAAATATCTTTTTTTCATTTCGAGATTTTAAATTACATTAATTTTTATGCGTGGAGAATTTGTTGGATTTTATATCGATATAAATTTATTTTTAAAATCAGTTTGAATGTGAGTCGAAATTTCGGGATTAAAAACAGTTCGGACCACACCGATATATGCAAAATTTCGTATAATTTTTTAACCGTGGCCACAATATGGGTTGTAATGCTAACAAAAAGAATATGGGCTCCAAAAAAACCTTAATAATTAGCAAATGAGCTGTAAATTATTAGAAATAATGGCAGATGGACTATATGTTGTTTTCCACAGATTTGAGGCTTTCCTAAAAAAAGGTTGACGCACAAGCAGTGACTGTTGGATGGCCATCCAACGGCCGTCGTGCTTCTTCAATCTCTGCTCTTCCTGCTCCAGCCGCTCAAACAAGCGCCAGCGGGACTGCCTGCTCCCTCCTCCCCGCGGCCGGCTTTGCTGCCGCGCAGGCCTTACTGCCCCACCGTACTCCCATCGCTGGCCTAGCCATCCCTCTACTCACCCACACCTATTGTTATTCTCTGGCGACGGCAGACGAACCAGTAAACCCTCATACAGTCATACTCCCCTCCGCGTGGGAAACAACTGCCGAGCCTTTCCTGCCTCTGTGTCGTTCCCTTCCTAGGCCTCGCCGTCGTCCACCGCCCTGGTGCTCTTGGCGCGGCGTGGTCAACGTGGTCTACGACCGACATGCATCTGAGTTGGACTGTACGTGGAGAGGCCGATAGCTGGGTCCATGGCCGCACGCAAGGAAATGCCTCCTTATTACGCACAAAATAATGATTCCTCCACCTGACATCAGGGGCCCACCGAAAGGGCCTCTGTATTTCGTGAAAAAATGTTACCGCCGCTGACAGCTCGGACCCACCAGCTATATCTTCGCACGCAAGGAAGTGCCTCCTTATTACGCACAAAAAAATGAATACTCCCCCTGTTAGCTGGGACCCAGTATAGTGGCAGGCTGACTTGTGGGCCTAGTAAGTTGACGGGGATGGGGGGCTTTGTGAACTTAGTCAATAAGCACGATTCTAGCTCCAGTGACCGTACGATGTCCATCCAACGGCCGTAGTGCTTCTTCAACCTCTGGTCTTCTTGCTCCAGCCACCCAAACCAGCGCCGGTCGTGCCTCGTGCTCCTGCCTCCAGTGGCCGGCTGCGATGCGGCGGAGGCCTCACCGCCCCTACTACTCCCACCGCTGGCCAGGCCATCCCTCTACTCACCCACACCCTCTGTTATTCTACGGCGACGGCGGCCTCCCACCGTAGCGAACCAGTGAACCCTCGTACTCCTCTACGCGTGGGCATCCACTGCCGCGTCTTCCCCGGCTCCATGTCGTCCCCTTCCTAGGCCTTGCCGTCGTCCACCGCCCTGGTGCTCTTGGCGCGGCATGGTCAACGTGGTCAAGGAACGACTTCCATCAAACGTGGACTGTACGTGGAGAGGTTGACAGTTGGGTCCATGGCCGCAGCAAGGAAGTGGCCTCCTTATTACGTGCAAAATAATTATTCCTCCACCTGACAGTGGGGACCCACCGGATAGGCCACCGTATTTCATGAAAAAACGTTTGCCCCCTGACTGCTGGGACCCACCAGCTACATCTTCGCACGCAAGGAAGTGCCTGACGGTCAGGACCCACCTGGTCGAAGCGTACGTAGCGTTGTCATTCTGGTCGTGAACGTGTACGTACATATATACCGGTGGATGTAGAGGCGCGCACGTAGCATGTACACATACGTACAACGGCCAGGGTGCAAGAAAGAAAATATGGCCACGTATGTGTACATACGGGCTGGGTCTCGAACGCCTACTCGCGCATACGTACGGCCAGGGCTCGTGTACATGGCTGGGTCAGAACGGAGGAACAGTGTCGTCGTCGTGTTCATGGGGAGGCAACGGAACGCGTCGTGTTCATGGGGAGGCAACGGAATGCGTCGTGTTCATGGGGAGGCAATGGAATGCGCCGTGTTCATCGGGAGGCAACGGAACGCGTGGGAGCCAACCGGCTGGGTCGGAACGAAATGCGTGGTCGTGTTCATCGGGAGGGTTTGGACGGAACAGGCGATGGAAACGAGGCCTGGCGTACCGCAAAACGGAGGAAACAGACCTCCTACGTTCGGAACAGGGTCCTGTTGATCGGTAGGGGTGTGGCATACCGCAAAACGGAGGAAACGGACCTCCTACGGTCAAAACGGGGGTCCTATTGATCGGGAGGGGTGTGGCGTACCGCAAAACGTATGAAACGGACCTCCTACGGTCGAAACGGGGGTCCTGCTGATTGGAAGGGGTGTGGCGTACCGCAAAACGGACGAAACGGACCTCCTACGGTCGAAACGGGGGTCCTGTTCATCAGGAGCGGTGTGGCGTACCGCAAAACGGGACTCCACGGGATACTATTCATCTCCACCATCGACCTCCACCAGCCTCCACGGGCTCCTGTTCATCCAGCCTCCACCGCGCGCTACTCCGCCGGCTACTGTTCAACCACCCCTCCACGGGCACCCCTCCACCGTCTATTGTTCGTCCAGCCCTCCACCATCTATTGTTCATCCAGCCCTCCACACCACGGGGTCCTGTTCAACCACCCTTCCATGCGCACCCCTCCATCGTCTACTGTTCATCCAGCCCTCCACACCACAGGGTCCTGTTCAACCACCCCTCCACGGGCACCCCTCCACCGTCTACTGTTCATCCAGCCCTCCACACCATGGGGTCTTATTCATCCAGAGGCAATGCCACCGCTCACTATTCATCCAACCCCCCCCCCCCCCCCCGCAACGCTCACTGTTCATCCAATCGATCGGCTTTAGTTAGCAGCAGTAGCGAAGGAATCGCTCGATCGGGTTCAGTTAACAAGCATCGATCGATCGCTCGGGTTCAGTAATGCGTAGCCTGCAGTGCAATCGCTCGGGTTCAGTTAGAGCCCAACGCGTCGCTCGGGTTCAGTTAGAGCCAACGCCTCGCACACACGCGTGAACGTGTATGAGAGAAACGCGCATCGCTCGGCCCTGACCTCCCACCGTAACCGGGAACTCCCCGAAATTTTCCTCCCCCTCGCTTCTACCATGGTTTTTTTCCCCGTCATGGACGGCCCAAAGAATGTCATCCAGCTGCGTCTCCGGCCCGCCCAGGACAAAAAGCCCATTTTCTGTCATGATTTTTTGTCATAGAAGTAGGAGCCCACCACATATATGATGATACTGGGTTTTGTCATATGTATGACAGAAAAAAATTTCGTTCGGCCCAAAATGTCACGGATGTGTCTTTTTTTGTAGTGCTATCCCCCGAGGGGCATGCATAGTAGTACTTTGCTTCGAGGGCTAATAAACTTTTGCAATAAGTATATGAGTTCTTTATGACTAATGTGAGTCCATGGATATTACGCACTCTCACCCTTCCGTGATTGCTAGCCTCTTCGGTACCATGCATTGCCCTCTCTCGCCTTGACAGTTGGTGCAAACTTCGCCGGTGCATCCAAACCCCGTGATACGATATGCTCTATCACACATAAACCTCCTTATATCTTCCTCAAAACAGCCACCATACCTACCTATTATGGCATTTCCATAGCCATTCCGAGACAATTGCCATGCAACTTTCCACCATTCCGTTTATTATGACACACATCATCATTGTCATATTGCCTTGCATGATCATGTAGTTGACATCGTATTTGTGGCAAAGCCACCATGCTAATATTTCATACATGACACTCTTGATTCATTGCATATCCCGGTACACCGCTAGAGGCATTCACATAGGGTCATATTTTCTTCTAAGTATCAAGTTGTAATTCTTGAGTTGTAAGTAAATAAAAGTGTGATGATCATCATTATTAGAGCATTGTCCCATGCGAGGAAAGGATGATGAAGACTATGATTCCCCCACAAGTCGGGATGAGACTCCGAACGAAAAAAAGAGAACAAAAAGGGGCCAAAAAAAGAGAGAAGGCCCAAATAAAAAAATGAGAGAAAAAGAGAGAAGGGACAATGCTACTATCCTTTTTCCACACTTTTGCTTCAAAGTAGCACCATGATCTTCATGATAGAGAGTCTCTTATGTTGTCACTTTCATATACTAGTGGGAATTTCTCATTATAGAACTTGGCTTGTATATTCCAACAATGGGCTTCCTCAAATGCCCCAGGTCTTCGTGAGCAAGCAAGTTGGATGCACACCCACTTAGTGTCTTTTGTTGAGTTTTCATATATTTATAGCTCTAGTGCATCCGTTGCATGGCAATCCCTACTCCCTGCATTGATATCAATTGATGGGAATCTCCATAGCCCGTTGATTAGCCGCGTCAATGTGAGACTTTCTTATTTTTTGTCTTCTCACATAACCCCAGTCATCATACTCTATTCCACCCATAGTGCTATGTCCATGGCTTGCGCTCATGTATTGAGTAAGGATTGAAAAGGCTGAAGCGCGTTAAAAAGTATGAACCAATTGCTCGGCTTGTCATCGGGGTTGTGCATGATGGGAGCATTTTTGTGTGACGAAAATGAAGCATGGCCAAACTATATGATTTTATAGGGATAAGCTTTCTTTGGCTATGTTATTTTGATAAGACATAATTGCTTGGTTAGTATGCTTGAAGTATTATTATTTTTACATCAATATTAAACTTTTGTCTTGAATCTTATGGATCTGAATATTCTTGCCACAATAAATAAAATTACATTGATAATTATGTTAGGTAGCATTCCACATAAATTTCTGTTTTATCATTTACCTACTCGAGGACGAGCATGAATTAAGCTTCGGGATGCTTGATACGTCTCTAGCGTATCTATAATTTTTGTTTGTTCCATGCTATTTATATTTATCCATCTAGTATGTTTTATATGCATTTATATGCTATTTTATATGATTTTTGGCACTAACCTATTGACCTAGAGCCCAATGCCAGTTTCTGTTTTTCCCTTGTTTTTGAGTTTTACAGAAAAAGGAATACCAAACGGAGTCCAATTGATGTGCCAATTTTTGATGATTTTTTATGGACCAAAAGAAGACCCCAGAGTAAAAGAGTTGGGCCAGAAGAGTCCCGGGCCGTCCACGAGGGTGGGGGCGCGCCCACCCCCCTGGGTGCGTGGGCCTACCTCGTGGACGACTCGGGTACCTTCTTGACGTGAGACCTACGCCAAAAATTCCTATAAATACAGAAACCTCCATAAAATAACCGAGATCGGTAGTTCCGCCGCCAGAAGTCTCCGTAGCCACCGAAAACCAATCGAGACCCGTTCCGGCACCCTGCCGGAGGGGGGAATCTCTCTCCGGTGGCCATCTTCATCATCCCAGCGCTCTCCATGACGAGGAGGGAGTAGTTCACCCTCGGGGCTGAGGGTATGTACCAGTAGCTATGTGTTTGATCTCTCTCTCTCTCTCTCTCTCTCTCTCTCTCTCTCTCTCGTGTTCTTGAGTTGGCACGATCTTGATGTATCGCGATCTCTCGTGTTCCCGGTGCTCTCCTAAACCGCGTCAAGGAGGAGAAGGCCGACGAGGATGACGGCGAGGCTGGCGGCGACGTCGGCGACTGCTCAAGACGTTCTATGACCCGTAGTAGTAGTTGTGGCTGTCTGTTCTTTAAATCGCCGAACTTTAGCCGAATATTTGTCCAGTTTGCCGAACTTTAGTCGAATTATTTTTTTTAAACCGGCTTCTGGGAGCGACCCTGGGGCCGGCGGCTGGGAACTCTAAAGCCCCCACGCTGAGTTTAGCGCCGGCTCGCCCCCAGGGGGCGATTTTGCGTGCCCCCTGTGGGGGCCAACGGCTGGAGATGCTCTTAGTTGGAGAAGGTTCCATCTAATGAACCGGCGTCCCTCTGTCGTATGTTCGCTGTAGTGCGATTGCAGCGTGACCGCAGGTTGGCCCATGTAACACGCATGAAAAGAAAAGGGTATTCTCAGTTAGCTCTTTTTTAAAAAAATGCCATCGACAAAAAAATCTGACATGAAAATAAGAGACGCATAAATTTACAATTGGCATGGTGTAAACATATAGAAACAAATGCCATGCTATATTCTATAATACTACCATCCTTTGATTTAAAATTTTACCATGGTATATTCAATGAATGTGCCAAGGTATCTACAATAACAAAATTGACATGCTCTAATTTCGGACACGTATATAATGTAAATATTAGGAAAATTTGCCAAGTTCGGGTAATTGCATATTGAAGTATACATGTAAAACACATGGTGCGGGGCGCGGATTTGCCAACAATTAGTACTAGTGAAAATTTCCCGTCATTTGCCACTGTGAGTAATACAAATGGATTCCTTACAAATTTGCCATCAGTTATTTATGTAATTTGCCACGTTCTAGAGAACACAACATCAATAAATTTCCATGTGATCAGTTCACTCAATTTCACTAATTGTCATGTTCTATAGATCAAAATTTATAAAATTGCCATGTGACAATAGCCAAAATTTCTAGAAATTTCTCTAAAACATGGTAAAATGTAGGATTTCTTTTGAAATTATTAGGAAAAACTGCCAAGTTCAGGTAATTGGATATTGAAGGATACATGTAAAACACATAAGGGGGGTGACAATTTCCCTCTTGGGGAGGGTGTCTAACCCTGATTAACGACATCCTAGCATCCATTCCACGCTACTTTATGTCGTGTTTCCTTTGGCCTAAAGAGTCGCTAGAGCTTTTGACAAAGATTTTGAGGGGCTTCCTCTGGCAAGGTTCGAATTCAGCCAAGGGAGGGCAGTGCCTGGTAGCATGGGAAACAATTTGCCTAACCAAGCAAGAGGGCGGCCTTGGGATCAGGGACCTAGAGGTGTTGGAAATATGCCCTAGAGGCAATAATAAAGTGGTTATTATTATATTTCCGTGTTCATGATAATTGTCTATTGTTCATGCTATAATTGTATTAACCGGAAACCGTAATACATGTGTGAATACATAGATCGTAATATGTCCCTAGTAAGCCTCTAGTTGACTAGCTCGTTGATCAATAGATGGTCATGGTTTCCTGACCATGGACATTGGATGTCATTGATAACGGGATCACATCATTAGGAGAATGATGTGATGGACAAGACCCAATCCTAAGTGTAGCACAAGATCATGTAGTTCGTCTGCTAAACCTTTTCTAATGTCAAGTATCATTTCCTTAGACCATGAGATTGTGCAACTCCCGAATACCGTAGGATGCTTTGGGTGTAATAAACGTCACAACATAACTGGGTGGCTATAAAGGTGCACTATAGGTATCTCCGAAAGTATCTGTTGGGTTGGCATGAATTGAGATTGGGATTTGTCACTCCGTATGACGGAGAGGTATCTCCGGGCCCACTCGGTAATGCATCATCATAACGAGCTCAATGTGACTAAGGAGTTAGCCACGGGATCATGCGTTACGTAACGAGTAAAGAGAGTTGCCGGTAACGAGATTGAACGAGGCATAGAGATACCTACGATCGAATCTCGGGCAAGTAACATACCGATGGACAAAGGGAATTGTATACGGGATTGATTGAATCCCCGAGATCATGGTTCATCCGATGAGATCATCCTGGAACATGTGGGAGCCAACATGGGTATCCAGATCCCGCTGTTGGTTATTGGCGGGAGAGATGTCTCGGTCATGTCTGCATGGTTCCCGAACCCGTAGGGTCTACACACTTAAGGTTCGGTGACGGTAGAGTTGTTATGGGAAATAGTATGTGGTTACCAAAGGTTGTTCGGAGTCCCAGATGAGATCCCGGACGCCACAAGGAGTTCCAGAATGGTCCGGAGGTGAAGATTTATATATGGGAAGTCCAGTTTTAGTCGCCGGAATGGTTTCGGGGGTTATCGGTATTGTACCGGGACCACCGGAAGGTGTTCGGGGGTCCACCGGGTGGGGCCACCTGCCTCGGTGGGCCTAGTGGGCTGAACAAGGGAGGGAAACAACCCCTGGTGGGGTGGTGCGGCCCCCAAGGGGCCCAAGGCGCCTAGGGCTGGGAAACCCTAGGGGTGGGGGTGCCTCCCACATGCTTGGGGGGCAAATTATCCCCCCCTTGGTCGCCCCCTTGTAGATGGGATCTGGGGGGCGGGGAGGCCCCCTCTACCCTTCCCCTATAAATAGTGGGGGTGGGAGGGCTGCCACACCCTTCCCCTGGCACAACCCTTCCCCTCTCCTACACCTCCTCCTCCTCCTCCCTCACGCTTGGCGAAGCCCTGCCGGAGAACCACAAGTTCCATCACCACCACACCGTCGTGTTGTCGGAGTTATCCCTAAACTTCTCCTCTCCCCTTGATGGATCAATAAGGAGGAGACGTACCCGAGTTGTACATGTGTTGAACGCGGAGGCGCTGTTGTTCGACGCTTAGATCAGAATCGACCGCGATCTGAATCGCTGCATGTACGACCCCACCAACCGTGTTCTGGCAACGCTTCCGCTTAGCGATCTTCAAGGGTATGAAGATGCACTCCCTCTCGCTTGTTGCTAGCATCTCATAGATTAATCTTGGTGACACGTAGGAAAGTTTTTGAATTATTGCTACGTTCCCCAACGGTGGCATCATGAGCTAGGTCTATGCGTAGATTCTATGCACGAGTAGAACACAAAGCAGTTGTGGGCGATGATTTGTTCAATTTGCTTACCGTTACTAGTCTTATCTTGATTCAGCGACATTGTGGGATGAAGCGGCCCAGACCGACCTTACGTGTACGCTTACGTGAGACTGGTTCCACCGAATCACATGCACTTGATGCATAAGGTGGTTGGTGGGTGTCCGTCTCTCCCACTTTAGTCGGATCAGATTTGATGAAAAAGGTCCTTATGAGGGGTAAATAGCAATTGGCATATCATCTTGTGGTTTTGCGTAGGTAAGAAACTCTTGCTAGAAACCCATAGCAGCCACGTAAAACATGCAACAACAATTAGAGGACGTCTAACTTGTTTTTGCATGGTATGCTATGTGATGTGATATGGCCAAAAGGATGTGATGAATGATATATGTGATTGATCATGTTCTTGTAATAGGAATCACGACTTGCATGTCGATGAGTATGACAACCGGCAGGAGCCATAGGAGTTGTATTAATTTATTTATGACATGCATGTCAATGAAAACGGCATGTAATTACTTTACTTTATTGATAACCGTTAGCCATAGTAGTAGAAGTAATAGTTGGCGAGACAACTTCATGAAGACACGATGATGGTGATCATGGTGTCATGCCGGTGATGATGGTGTTCATGCCGCACCTCGAAGATGGAGATCAAAGGCGCAAGATGATATTGGCTATATCATGTCACTTTATGATTTGCATGTGATGTTTGTCATGTTTACATCTTATTTGCTTAGAACGATGGTAGCATAAAAAGATGACCCCTCACTAAAATTTCAAGAAAAGTGTTCCCCCTAACTGTGCACCGTTGTGAAGGTTCGTTGTTTCGAAGCACCACATGATGATCGGGTGTGATAGATTCTAACATTCGCATACAACAGGTGTGAGCCAGATTTACACATGCAAAACACTTAGGTTGACTTGATGAGCCTAGCATGTACATACATGGCCTCGGAACACGAGAGACCGAAAGGCCGAACATGAGTCATATAGTAGATACAATCAACATGGAGATATTCATCGTTGATGACTAGTCCGTCTCACGTGATGATCGGACACGGCCTAGTCAATTCGGATCATGTATCACTTTGATGACTAGAGGGATGTCTGTCTGAGTGGGACTTCATTAAATAATTTGATTAGATGAACTTAATTATCATGAACTTAGTCTAAAATGTATTTACAATATGTCTTGTAGATCAAATAGCCCACGCTAATGTTTCCCTCAACTTCAACGCGTTCCTAGAGAAAACCATGCTGAAAGGCGATGGTAGCAACTATACGGATTGGGTCCGTAACTTGAGGATCATCCTCATAGCTGCCAAGAAAGCGTATGTCCTTGAAGCACCGCTAGGTGACGCACCCATTTTTCCAGCAACTCAAGACGTTATGAACTCCTGGCAGACGCGTAGTGATGATTACTCCCTGGTTCAGTGCGGCATGATTTACAACTTAGAACCGGGGCTCCAAAAGTGTTTTGAGCATCACGGAGCATATGACATGTTCCAAGAGCTGAAAATGGTTTTCCAAGCTCATGCCCGGGTCGAGAGATATGAAGTCTCTGACAAGTTCTACAGTTGTAAGATGGAGGAAAACGGTTCTGTCAGCGAGCATATACTCAAAATGTCTGGGTTGCACAACCGCTTGTCTCAGCTGGGAGTTAATCTTCCAGATGACTCAGTCATTGACAGGATCCTCCAGTCACTTCTACCTAGCTACAAGAGCTTTGTGATGAACTACAATACGCAAGGGATGGAGAAGTCCATTCCTGAGTTATATTCAATGCTGAAAGCAGCGGAGGTGGAAATCAAAAAGGAGCATCAAGTGTTGATGGTGAATAAAACTACTAGTTGCAAGAAAGGCAAGGGTAAGAAGAACTTCAAGAAGGACGACAAGGGAGTTGCCGCGCCCGGTAAATCAGATGCCGGGAAGAAGCCAAAGAATGGACCCAAGCCCGAGACTCAGTGCTTTTATTGTAAGGGAAATGGTCACTGGAAGCGGAACTGCCCCAAGTACTTAGCGGATATGAAGGCCGGCAACTGCCCCAAGTACTTAGCGGTTTTCAGCAAGGTATTATCTACACACACTGAAATTGTCGGTAATAGATAGTTTGATAACAAGATAATTTATAACGAGAAAATAGTAGTAATGGTAACATAGGTGCAGCAAAGTAGCCCAATCCTTTTTTAGCAAAGGACATGCTGCAACGGTCTCTTATAATAAGCAAAGCGTTCTTGAGGACACACGGGAATTTCATCTAGTCACTTTCATCATGTTTGTTTGATTCGCCTTTGTTACTTTGTGAAGGAAATATGCCCTAGAGGCAATAATAAAAGTTGTTATTTATATTTTCTTATATCATGATAAATGTTTATTATTCATGCTAGAATTGTATTAACCGGAAACTTAGTACATGTCTGGATACATAGACAAATAGTGTCCCTAGGATGCCTCTACTTGACTAGCTCGTTAATTAAAGATGGTTAAGTTTCCTAGCCATATACATGTGTTTTCATTTGATGAACGGGATCACATCATTAGAGAATGATGTGATGGACAAGACCCATCCGTTAGCTTAGCATTATGATCGTTTAGTTTTTCTACTATTGCTTTCTTCATGACTTATACATGTTCCTCATGCAACTCCCGAATACCGGAGGAACACCTTGTGTGCTATCAAATGTCACAATGTAACTTGGTGATTATAAAGATGTTCTACATGTGTCTCCGATGGTGTTTGTTGAGTTGGCATAGATCGAGATTAGGATTTGTCAGTCCGTGTATTGGAGAGGTATCTCTGGGTCCTCTCGGTAATGCACATCACTATGAGCCTTGCAAGCAATGTGACTAATGAGTTATTCATGGGACAATACATTACGGAAAGAGTAAAGAGACTTGCCAGTAACGGGATTGAACTAGGTATGATGATACCGACGATCGAATCTCGGGCAAGTAACATACCGATGCCAAAGGGAACAACGTATGTTGTTATGCGGTTTGACCGATAAAGATAGTTTTAGAATATGTAGGAGCCAATATGAGCATCTAGGTTCCGCTATTGGTTATTGATCGGAGATATATCTCAGCCATGTCTACATAGTTCTCGAACCCATAGGGTCCGCATGCTTAACGTTCGATGATGATTTGTATTATGAGTTATGTGATTTGATGACCAAAGTTTGTTTGGAGTCCCGGATGAGATAACAGACATGACGAGGGGTCTCGAAATGATCGAGACATAAAGATTGATATATTGGATGATGTTATTCGGACATCGGATGAGTTCCGAGAGGTACCGGATAATTATCGGAGTGCCGGAGGGTTATCGAAACTCCCCGAGGGAACTAATGGGCCTCGATGGGCCTTAGTGGGATGAGAGGAAGGGCCAGGACGGGTTGGTCCAAATTGGACTAGGGGAAGGGGGCACCGCCCCCCTTTCGTTTCCTTCCCTTTCCCCTCTTCCTTCCTTCTTCCCCCTCTTCCTTAGGTGGAAACCTTCTAGCACTTGGAGTCCTAGTAGGATTCCCCTCTCCTGGCGCGCCCTAGGAGGTCCGGCCGGCTGTCCTCCCTTCCCCTCCTTTTTATACAGGGGCAGGGGGCACCCTAGAACACAAAAGTTTCTCTTAACCGTGTGCGGTGCCCCCGTCCATAGTTACACACCTCAGTCATATTGTCGTAGCGCCTAGGTGAAGCCCTGCGCCGGTAACTTCATCATCACCGTCGCCACACCGTCGTGCTGACGGAACTCTCCCTCATCCTCAACGGGATCAAGAGTTTGAGGGACGTCATCGAGCTGAACGTGTGCTGATCGCGGAGGTGCCGTACGTTCGGTACTTGGATCGGTTGGATCGCGAAGACGTTCGACTACATCAACCGTGTTACTAAATGCTTCCGCTTTCGGTCTACGAGGGTACGTAGACATACTCTCCCCTCTCGTTGCTATGCGTCTCCTAGATAGATCTTGCGTGATCATAGGATTTTTTTTGAAATACTGCGTTCCCCAACAGTGGCATCTGAGCTAGGTCTATGCGTAGATGTTATATGCACAAGTAGAACACAAAGAGTTGTGGGCGATAATAGTCATACTGCTTACTAGTAACATCTTACTTTGATTCGGCGTTATTGTTGCATGAAGTGGCCCGGACTGACATTACATGACCGCGTTCATGAGACTGGTTCTACCGACGTGCTTCACACACAGGTGGCTAGCGGGTGTCTGTTTCTCCAGCTTTAGTTGAATCGAGTTTGACTATGTCTGGTCCTTGTTGAAGGTTAAAACAACACACTTGACGAAAAATCATTGTGGTTTTGATGCATAGGTAAGAACAGTTCTTGCTAGAAGCCTGTAGCAGCCACGTAAAACTTGCAACAACAAAGTAGAGGACGTCTAACTTGTTTTTGCAAGGCTTGTTGTGATTTGATATGGTCAAGACGTGATGATATATAAATTGTTGTATGAGATGATCATGTTTTGTAATAGTTATCGGCAACTGGCAGGAGCCATATGGTTGTCGCCTTATTGTATGAAATGCAATTGCCATGTAATTGCTTTACTTTATCACTAAGTGGTAGCGATAGTCGTAGAAGCAATAGTTGGCGAGACGACAACGAGGCTACGATGGAGATCAAGGTGTCAACCGGTGACAATGGCGACCATGACGGTGCTTTGGAGATGGAGAGCAAAGGCACAAGATGATGATGGCCATATCATATCACTTATTTTGATTGCATGTGATGTTTATCCTTTATGCATCTTATTTTGCTTAGTACGGCGGTAGCATTATAAGATGATCGCTCACTAAATTTCAAGGTATAAGTGTTCTCCCTAAGTATGCACCATTGCTACAGTTTGTCATGCCGAGACACCATGTGATGATCGGGTGTGATAAGCTCTACGTTCACATACAAAGGGTGCAAGCCAGTTTTGCACACACAGAATACTCGGGTTAAACTTGACGAGCCTAGCATATGGAGATATGGCCTCAGAACACTGAGACCGAAAGTTCAAGCGTGAATCATATAGTAGATATGATCAACATAGTGATGTTCACCATTGAAAACTTCTCCATCTCACGTGATGATTGGACATGGTTTAGTTTTTTTTTTGAGCATGGACATGGTTTAGTTGATATGGATCACGTGATCATTTAGATGACTACAGGGATGTCTATCTAAGTGGGAGTTCTTAAGTAATATGATTAATTGAACTTTAATTTATCATGAACTTAGTACCTGATAGTATTTTGCATGTCTATGTTGTTGTAGATTAATGGCCCGTGCTACTATTCCTTCGAATTTTAATGCGTTCCTAGAGAAAGCTAAGTTGAAAGATGATGGTAGCAATTACACAGACTGGGTCCGTAACTTGAGGATTATCCTCATTGCTCCACAGAAGAATTACATCATGGAAGCATCGCTAGGTGCAAAGCCCACTGCAGGAGCAACACCAGATGTTATGAAT
Organism: Triticum aestivum; assembly: GCF_018294505.1. Lineage (NCBI taxonomy): Eukaryota > Viridiplantae > Streptophyta > Magnoliopsida > Poales > Poaceae > Triticum > Triticum aestivum. Next base: position 582,469,070 of record NC_057797.1, on the reverse strand, counting down.
GTTTGGCAGAGCAAAGCTGATGACTACCCGATAGTTCAGTGTGCCATGCTTTACGGCTTAGAATCGGGACTTCAACAACGTTTTGAACATCATGGAGCATATGAGATGTTCCAGGAGTTGAAGTTAATATTTCAAGCAAATGCCGGGATTGAGAGATATGAAGTCTCCAATAAGTTCTACAACTGCAAAATGGAGGAGAATAGTTCCGTCAGTGAACATATACTCGGAATGTCTGGGTACCACAACCACTTGACTCAACTAGGAGTTAATCTTCGTGATGATAGTGTCATTGACAGAGTTCTTCAATCACTGCCACCAAGCTACAAAAGCTTCGTGATGAACTATAATATGCAAGGGATCAATAAGACAATTCCCGAGCTCTTCGCAATGCTAAAAGCTGCGGAGGTAGAAATCAAGAAGGAGCATCAAGTGTTGGTGGTCAACAAGACCACTAGTTTCAAGAAGAATGGCAAAGGGAAGAAAGGGAACTTCAAGAAGAACGGCAAGCAAGTTGCTGCTCAAGTGAAGAAGCTCAAGTCTGGATCTAAGCCTAAGACTGAGTGCTTCTACTGCAAAGGGACCGGTCACTGGAAGCGGAACTGCCCCAAGTATTTGGCGGATAAGAAGGATGGCAAAGTGAAAGGTATATTTGATATACATGTTATTGATGTGTACCTTACTAATGCTCGTAGTAGCACCTAAGTATTTAATACTGGTTCTATTGCTCATATTTGCAACTTGAAACAAGGGCTACGAATTAAACGAAGATTGGCTAAGGACGAGGTAACGATGCGCGTGGGAAATGGTTCCAAAGTCGATGTGATCGCCATCGGCATGCTACCTCTACATCTACCTTCAGGATTAGTTTTAGACCTGAATAATTGTTATTTGGTGCCAGTGTTAAGCATGAACATTATATCTGGATCTTGTTGGATGTGAGATGATTATTCATTTAAATCAGAGAATAATGGTTGTTCTATTTATATGAGTAATATCTTTTATGGTCATGCACCCTTGATGAGTGGTCTATTTTTATTAAATCTGATAGTAGTGATACACATATTAATAGTATTGAAGCCAAAAGATACAAGTTTAATAATGATAATGCAACTTATTTGTGGCACTGACGTTTAGATCATATTGGTGTAAAGCGCATGAAGAAACTCCATGTAGATGGGCTTTTGGAATCACTTGATGCTTGCGAATGATGCCTCATGGGCAAGATGACTAAGACTCTGTTCTCCGGAACAATGGAGCGAGCAAAAGGCTTATTGGAAATAATACATACTGATGTATGCGGTCCAATGAGTGTTGATGCTCGCGGCAGGTATCGTTATTTTCTGACCTTCACAGATGATTTGAGCAGATATGGGTATATCTACTTGATGAAACATAAGGCTGAAACATTTGAAAAGTTCAAAGAATTTCAAAGTGAAGTGGTAGATCATCGTAACAAGAAAATAAAGTTTCTACGATCTGGTCGTGGAGGTGAATATTTGAGTTATGAGTTTGGTCTTCATTTGAAACAATGCGGAATAGTTTCGCAACTAAATATTTGAGTTATGAGTTTGGTCTTCATTTGAAACAATGTGGAATAGTTTCGCAACTCACGCCACCTCGAACAACACAGCGTAATGGCATGTTCGAATGTCGTAACCGCACTTTATTAGATATGGTGCGATCTATGATGTCTCTTACTGATTTACTGCTATCGTTTTGGGGTTATGCTTTAGAGACGGCTGCATTCATGTTAAATAGGGCACCATCTAAATTCATTGAGACGATGCCATATGAACTATGGTTTGGCAAGAAACCCAAGTTGTCGTTTTTTAAAGTTTGGGGCTGCGATGCTTATGTGAAGAAGCTTCAACCTGATAAGCTCGAACCCAAATCGGAGAAATGTGTCTTCACAGGATACCCAAAGGAGACTGTTGGGTACACCTTCTATCACAGATCCGAAGGCAAGATATTCGTTGCTAAGAATGGATCCTTTCTAGAGAAGGAGTTTCTCTCGAAAGAAGTGAGTGGGAGGAAAGTAGAACTTGATGAGGTATTTCTACCTTCTCCCGAATTGGAAAGTAGTTCATCACAGAAATCAGTTCCAGTGATTCCTACACCAATTAGTGAGGAAGCTAATGATGATGATCATGAAACTTCTGATCAAGTTATTACCGAACCTCGTAGGTCAACCAGAGCTAGATCAGCACCAGAGTGGTATGGTAATCCTGTTCTAGAGGTCAAGTTACTTGACCATGATGAACCTACGAACTATGAGGAAGCGATGATGAGCCTAGATTCCGCAAAATGGCTTGAGGCCATGAAATCTGAGATGGGATCTATGTATGAGAGCAAAGTGTGGACTTTGGTTGACTTGCCCGATGATCGGCAAACAATAGAGAATAAATGGATCTTCAAGAATAAGACTGAACCTTACGGTAATGTTATTGTCTACAAAGCTCGACTTGGTTCGAAAGGTTTTCGACAAGTTCAAGGAGTTGACTACGATGAGACCTTCTCACCTGTAGTGATGCTTAAGTCTGTCCAAATCATGTTAGAAATTGCTGCATTTTATGATTATGAAATTTGGCAAATGGATGTCAAAACTGCATTCCTTAATGGATATCTTAAAGAAGAGTTGTATATGTCGGATCTCGGGTTTCGGCAAAACCCTCAAGGTTTGAACACTGGGGTGCGGGTGAAGATCTCCCCCTACCGATCCACGTCCTAGCTTCGCGAAGATATCACGGGCTAACTTGACGAACTCGCAACACAAAGGACACAAGATTTATACTGGTTCGGGCCACCATTGTGGTGTAATACCCTACTCCAGTGTGGAGGTGGTGGATTGCCTCTTGGGCTAAGGATGAACAGTACAAGGAGAAGAACAGCCTCCTGAGGAGAGGTGTTCTTGTGCTTGGTGAACTTGTGGTTATCCGGATCCCCCTAGCTATGGTGGTGGCTAGTCCTATTTATAGAGGCCCCGGTCCTCTCCCCAAATATTGAGCGGGAAAGGAGCCAACAACGGCCAATTTGAAAGGGGACAAATAGTACAACTTATCCTGACAAAAGCAGTCTTCGCCTGCAAAAGGCTCTGGTGGTGACGCCGCCTTGGGCTCCATGGTGACCTCCATCTTGCCGTCATGTTGGTCTTGCTCTCGTTGCACTGATATGGAAACCTTTGCTTGACGCCGCGGTACTCTGCGCCTGCACTTGATTCCTTAGCGCAAAAGAGGAAACAAGGACACTGTGCGTGCTGGCGCCCGCCTGGCCTTGGTCGTCATGGCTCACATCACCGGAACCTTGTGAGGTTTGTCTTGCCTTGGTCTCTCCGCCCCTCACGAGCCAGCCTGGTGAGGCCGCTCCTGAGGAGGTCTTGTGTCGTCCGCCTTGCGAGCCTTGGCCCCTCACGAGGGTCTTGAGTGCTTGTTGGTGAAGGTGGGTCGTACGGGCCCGCTCGCAGAGCCATGCCGTGGGCCACAGGTAGGCAAGTCTGGGGACCCCCATTCCTAGAATGCCGACAGTAGCCCTGGGCCCAAGGCGTGCTCGGGCTTGGCTTCGAGGCGAAGCCAAAGGTCAAGTGCGGAGCGCTGCAGGGCCCAATAGCAATGCGGCCTTGGTCGACGCATGGCGGTTGATTGGATGTGGGCATCTCCACTTCCCCATGCTGCCTTGATACCCACCTGGCTAGGCGGCCACCACGTTAACACACGGTTTCCCTCCCGTTGTCGCCGCGCATTCTCCAATTCTTCCGCTTCCTCGTAGCTCAGCCTCTCCCCTCGATCCGATCTAAGATCAATCCTCCCATCGCCATGGCACCGGACCAGTCGGAGAAAGGGAAGAGTCCCCAGTCCTCCGCCGAGTTGCGCCCAGCCACTGAGCCTGCCGTTCGCAGGTCACTGGTGCTCAACCAGGAAGCCAAGGACAAGGTGCGTCCCATGCTCGCCTCAAGCTTCAATGAGTGGGGAAGGACGGTGGCTTGGCCTGCATCTCATGCTCGCGTCGACCGGACAGACACCAAGGTCCCATTCTTCATCAACGCCCTTTGGGCTGACTTGGTTCCTCCTTTCTCCACCTTCTTCAACGCTGTGCTTGCGCATTATCATATCCACATGCTGCACCTTGATCCCCAATCTTTGACCCTTCTCTCCGTCTTCGCCTTCGTTTGCGAGGCCATGGTAGGCATTGCCCCTTCAGTGGCCCTTCTCCACCAATTCTTCTCGCTGCACCTGATTGATCCCCGACAGAGCTCGGGATGCCTGAGCTTTCAAGCCATGGCAGCGACAGCCGACGCGGGGATTGACTTTGAGCTCCCACCATCCACGAGCGGGTTTCGGGCACGGTGGGTATTTGTTGATGTCGGAGTGCTCAGCCCCCTGCTCTCTTCTCTGTCAGCGTCCGCTATTCCCAACTCCGGTTGGTGCCACCAAAGGCTCGCCGATTCGTGACTTGCCCCTGTCTGGCTCAGGCTGAAGTGGCTCAAGGACCTTGATGTGACTGCGCCTATGGTCGTGAAGGAGTTCGTCCGGCGCCGAATCGCTCCGCTTCAGCTCCACTCTCGACCGATGTGGGCCTTGCTCAATAGAAAGGACCACATTAGACTTCAGGAGTCCGGGCTCCCCCTCGAGGCACGGCGAATGGTGCTCGAGGTCCTGACGGGTGTCCCGTTGCCAGATGACATGCCAAGGAAGAGTTGCCTTCTGTCATGGGTTTGTCACGACAGATGTCCTTGTGGAAGGACTTAGTCGTGGAACCATCGCAACGGGTTAGCTTATAGGGGTTAAACCGGACAAGGGGACACGGGGCGTTTTATACTAGTTCGGCCCCTTCGATGGAGGTAAAAGCCTATGTCTAGTTGTGATTGGTATTGCTTGGGTTTCGGAGGCCAGGGAGTGAATCCGCTTTGTCTGGCTCTCGAGTTGTTGTCTGTCCCTAAACCGCTGCCGGGTCGTCCCTATATACACAGGTTGATGCCCGCCGGTTTACAGAGTCCCGAAGCCGGATCATAAACGTGTCCGGTTCGGTCTCTACACTTCCTATCTTACAAAGCAAGTTACATAATTAAGTCGGTTTACATCTACAGGCCTTAATCGCCTCTGGGCCTTGGGCCTTCGTAAAGCGCCGTCATACTTACATCTTCATGGGCTTCCAATCTTCATAACGCTAATCCGGCTACTCCTGGACGATTTACATCCAGTAGTAATATCCCCAACATTAGGCCCCAGATTGGTTTGAACTGGTTCATGTCAAGCTTCATCACTTAGAAAAATTCCTCCTTTGCATTTTCACTTTGATCTTGTAAACCACCGTGATGTCATGTTCCAGGACCATAACAAACCGCCTTGACGTCATCTATTCGTTGAAGCTGAGGATTACCTTCATTAATGCATATCCAGTCATCGAGGCGACACCATTATTAATTATCCATTTTTGGCTCGTCGATTCCCGCACTCGTCGTTTTATCGCTTCGCCTTATAAATAGGGCCACGGGTCCTTATCATTTTTCCCCTTTGTCTCCTTCTTCCTCGCGACTCCTCTGCCTCTGAGCGCCGCCGCCGTCACCGAGCTGCTCCTCTGCTTCGACAAAGGCCGTTGCATCAACCTAATCGTTACCAGAGAGCCGCTGCGTTCCTCCGTTGCTTCATCAGCTGCTGTAAGTCCTTTCCCTCCCCCCTTGTAGATATGTCTAGGGTTTCCTTGTTCTTCGCGGTTCTTTGAAGTTCATCGGGGCTTCGGTGCTGTTCTTCCCTGTTCCTCCTTAGTCTATGATTAGCCACTTCACACTTGATGTATCCCCTGCCATGGCTAACCTTCTGTTACCACCACCAACCCTTATGCGCAAAAGAAACAGATCTAATCCTTTATGAACCGCTTCGGGACCAACCTTTTTTCCTTTTAGGTCTAAATCTCTTTGTTTTTCCTGTCTTACGGTAGATCTAAAACTTTCAAGTAATCTTGTGAAACTTGTTTTTCCTTACCTGCCTTAGATATGTACCTTCCGCGTCACACAGTCGGTTTACCTTTATAGAAAGCAAGCCACCACATACCATTTCCCCTTGTAAACCGGCAAACCCTTCCATTATTATACTCCGGTTTAACAGCATGTGTATGTCTTTGATATGACCTTGTCCTTCACTATTATATTAGTCTCCGGTTTACGCAATTTCACATACCGGTATATGTTGATTCCATTGCATCTTGTGCTCCTCCATGAATGACTCGTAAACTGGCATTTCTTTTTGAGCGTTTCATTTCACCATGGCCAAACAGTTTGCTGCTTGCAACTGGGCTCCCTCCCAGATCACCGAAGATCAATTGAACGAAATGGTTAGTATGGCCACTTTGCCAAAGAAGACGGGGATCCGGTGGCGAGTTCCAGGAACAGAGAATCCTCCTACTCCGAGGCAGGGTGAGGTAGTGATCTTTGTCGACCACATAGCTTGTGGCTTCAAACCGCAAGGGTAAAAGTTTTTCCGGGACGTTCTTGCCAGTTTCCAACTCCATCCTCAAGATATTGGACCCAACTCGGTGTCTAATATATGCAACTTCCAAGTTTTCTGTGAAGCGTACTTGCAAGAAGAGCCCACTGCTGAACTGTTCCGGGACTTTTTCCATCTGAACCGGTGTACAGAGTTTGTAAATGGCCCCAATACTGAACTTGGTGGCGTCTCGATTCAAAAGCGGAAAGAAGTTGAATTCCCTCATGCCAAACTACATAGCCATCCTAAGGAGTGGAACCAGAATTGGTTTTATTGCAAAGATACTTCTCCTGAAGATGAGAATCCCCTTCCAGGCTATCGTGATCACCGGCTTTCCAACACCCATCCAATGCCAAAACGCTTAAGTTTTGCAGAACGGGCCAAGTATGCCCCTCAAATTGCCAAGCTCCGAGCCTTTATGGCTGACGGTTTAACAAGCATTGATTTCGTGCGATGTTAGATATCTTGGAGCGTCTTGCCGCTAAGCCGCCGCCCCGGTTTAATGTGTGAGTACACCGGTGATGTTGAATACCCCCAACGCCATATCAACATTCAGGTGACCGATGAAGAGGTCACTAAAGGCGTAAAGAAAATTTTGAATGAATCGGAATCAGTCTGTCGTCAAACCGGCTTGAACCCCTTCTATACTAAGAACAAACCACCGGCTGTAAGCACTATACTTCGTTTTCATCTTTGATATCTTTAATTTGTTCAACTTGTAATCCTTCTTCTGTTTATGTATGAATAGGGTGATGATCCCTTCTGGAAACGGAAATCCGTAGATAAAGTGGTAAAGCCAACCGGGGATAATGCAGTCAAACCATCCCGTCCCAAAACCAAAGCTGTCAAGCGGACCTCAAAGCAGAAAACAGCTGACCGGATCAACATGGAACTTGATGAAGATGTTGATGATCCGGAAGTTGAGGTAGAACTTGACTCACTTGGCTCCCTTTTCATGCACCTCACTAACAAAGACCTTTATCAGGAGGATGCAGAAGGCAGCCAAGCTGATGATGTAGAGGTAATTACCTTTTCCTCCGGTTCAGACTCTATGCCAACACAAAAATCTCGTCAAGCAGTCCGGAAAGTAAGATTTTCTCATCCTCTTACTTACTTTGATCCAACATTTATTTTGAAGATGCAGCAGCATGAAGCTCGCCGGACAACCCGGCACAATGGCCAATAGGTCACTTCGGCCGGTTTACCTGATACCCCGGTTCGGAAGCGCCGGTCTGAGGTCTCTCCCACTTCTGACAATTCTTATCCCAAGGAAGGTTATTTCAGACAACCTCTTAATCCATCCGATTCAAATTACCAGGTGACACCTCCCTCATCCTCTGGCGAGTCGACAGCAACTCAACTCCCTCCTCTGAAAACTGTGGCTGGGTAAGCTTTAAAACCTTTTCTTCCAATGCATTACAAATCTTGAATAAGATGCTAACTCTTTTAAATTTTGTTTGCAGAGCCAAATCCAGACCCAGCAAGAAAGCTTGGATCAACAATCCGCCAGAAGACCAGGCAGTTTTTGAAGAAGAACAAAGAGGTGAACCAGACCAAACTCGTGAATCGGAGGGTCCTCATCCTGAAGCTGCCTCTGATGAACCGCCCCTTCAAGATCAGAATACTGATGAACCAACAGAAGTTGATCCTTCCGTGCCTGACACTGAACCGACAGCTGCAAACCGGGCTAGTCCGGTGAGAGATACTGAGACTCTGTCATCACCCGCCAAAACCACTGAAGGCCAAGGAGATGATCATTACTGGAATGGGCCACAGCTCTCCTGGCCATCCCGTAATCTTGGCTCAACATAGTGCCAAAGAAGAGCGGGCTGCTCGGGAAAAAGGCAAATGGAGTACTGACTTATCAAGTTATGCCCATATCAACGCTGAAGAGCTTCACTCTGGTTGGTTAAACCGTCTGCACTCAAACCGTGACTATGAAGCTGGTTTGGTGAATTTGATGAAGGAACGTTCTGAGGTATTTTCATCTCCCTTTACTTGTTGATTCAAAGTTGAAATACTAGCCCAAGTAGCCCCCAAGGGCCGTTTTATGATGTTAATCATAAACCGGGTCTTTGTAACACTTTAAGTCTCTCTTTTACTGAACCTTAAAATGTCAGGTCGTTAATAAAAACCAAGACCTATCCTTTATCAATGTAATTATATAGCTTTCTTCAGCGTAGCCCCCAAAGGCCGGTTTAGCTTTGCAAGGTAATCCGGGTTTAATCCATGCGTCCGGTTTGAATAGATGTACATTAGCCCCCAAGTGTCAAGGATAATGCTTGCATTGTTCTGGAGACTTGTATAAGATGTAGTATATCAGAGCAAATAGGCATTAGCCCACAAGTATGAAGTGCATAACTTGTTATACGCTTTGTACTTAGAATATATATATATCCTGTTGTTGTGACATATCTTCAATGTTGCAGACCGAACTGAGTAATAGAGATGCCCGAACCACTGACTTGCAAGAAAACATGAAGTCTCAACAAGCTGAAGCTGCGAAAGCCAAAGAGGAGCTGACCAAAGCCCTGGCCGCAATGGAAAAGCTGAAAGAATCTTTTAACAAAGATCGTGCTGACTGGGAAATCGAAAAATCCGGTTTAACAAAAAGAGCTGAAGATGCCGAAGCAGCCCTGAAACCAGTTGTAGATGAACTAGCTGGTTTGAAACGGCAAATCAATGCTATGACTTCTGCTGTCTTCGGTAAGTATCTCCTTATGTATTTCTTCCAATTCATGGAACCTTATCATTGATCAGAATGCTGACGTTAAACCGTGACAGGCACTCGTATTGCTCATCTCGGCACAGATATGCGAATGAAGCTTAAAGCGTCGTATACTTTGATTGAACAGCTGTACTCTGGGTCCCAGCGGGCTATTTGCACGGCGGCTTATAATAAACCAGCGCCAACACTGATAAAGGAAACTCTTGAGAAGCTGTCCATGTTACCTGCCCGGATTGCTGAATTGAAGAAGGCAGCGGCAAGAGCCGGAGCATTAACCGCCCTGATCCGAGCCAAGGCATGGATTCCAGATCTTGAAGCGGAGGATATCATTAAAGGATATCCAGGCGTGAAGGAGGATGGTTCAAACTTTGATGATAATGACCTTCGAAGGTTGGCCAAAGAAATGCGGCCAATAGCCAGCAAACTGGCTGAGGACACAGACTTGTCTCATTTCCAACCGGCTTATGACGCTGAAGGGAAAAGACAGCCTGCCGAAATCCATGAAAAGAACTTGTGCCTCCAATCCGTAAGCATACCTACGCTCCTGACATTAACCCCTCCGGCCTTATCCATGGAGAAGCCATATTTCAAGCTTTAACTGGAACCGATTGGTCGACGGTTGATTTCCAGCATCTGGGGAGGGATGAAGAAGAAGTGACCGCACCAACTGACCCTCAACCGTCAAACCGTCCAGATGAAGCATCTTAAACCTGCGGCCGGTTTACCAGCTATTGTGTGCCAATACTTAAAAACAATTTATGCAATTGGAGCCGCTTTAAAGCTTCTTGTAATAGGATAGCAAAAACTCCTTTATCTGTCATGCCATCGAGCATGTTTTGTGATACTTCGTGAAAACTTGTTCGACTTTTTGGGATATATTATGTATAGCGCATGATGAGTTGTGTTCCTGGATACAAGAACTTGAAAGCATCCTAGCGGTTTCCCACTCGTTGGTTGACCAACTGCTTGTATGGTAAAGGTGTCCACATCAATCCAGAGCGCTGATAACTCCATCCTTATTTTGTTGGATTATGATAATAAACCGTACCGGGATATAATAACCACCGGGTTTTCTTTATAGCACTGGTGATTTAGTCAAACCAGACCGGGGTGATGAAATGCCGATTTGTAACTGATCATGTACTGACAACTTCTAGTTGAAAGCCAAGCCGGGCCAAGGACACCGGTTTATCAGAACATATCATGAACCTCAATAAAGGCGAAAGACTTAGCAAATAGGACTCAAAAAAGAAATATGCGAGGCTTTTTACGAGCTGCCAGGCTCCAAATCGAGGCTTTTCATGGGCTGCCAGGCCTCTGAGTTAAACCATTTAACAAAGACTTTTAAGATGGGCCTCCAATTAACCAATCGTCGTTTTAACTTTGACAAGTTCAGGGTCTATAGAAGATTGACTTGTCAAACGTTCGGCGGGTCATACCAGGATTACCTGGACAGGAGTGGCTTACTTGATGAAGGCAGGTTAACCCGGGGTTTTAGGTGAATACACCAGGCTTCCAAGCCGTGGCTTGATAGCCAATTACAAGGGTCCTTTCAAACTCTTTGTTGCTTTGCACAAAGAGCCCCCAAGTAACTTTGTGAGCTGTGCTCAGTGTGTGCCCATGTTTGAGTTTGTGCTTTGTGCAACACTCTCTTTGGCTCCACATAACTTCCTTTGTGGCTTTAAAGCCCATCACGAGGTGTAGCTATGGTGTGATAACAACCAAGCCCCCTAGTGAACTTCCTTTCTGGTTTTTAAACCAATCAAAAGGTGTAGCTATGGTTCAGATATAACCAAGCCCCCTAGTGAGTTTGTGCGGCTGTAGAGACCGTTTTAATCACAACTCCAATTTATCGGTAGAAATTTATGTAAGCACACACATGATGTAAAAAAGAACAGAGACCCTGCTTTATTCGAGGCTCCAGTTTATTATATAATATACATTTTCATGAATATGTACATATGAAGAGCCTGTGGCTCAAGTATAGTAAGGCCGAAGAAGAGCTATATTCCACGGCCGGTTGGTCTCCTCCTCCGATATATGTCAGTCTTTGTGCTCTCGAACATCAATGAGGTAGTATGACCCATTGTGCAGATTCTTGCTGACCACAAAAGGTCCTTCCCAAGGTGGGGATAACTTGTGCACATCAGTCTGATCCTGGATGAGCCGAAGTACCAAATCGCCCTCTTGAAAGGTTCTGGTCTTAACCCGGAGGCTGTGATAACATCGGAGATCTTGTTGATAAATCGCTGAACGTGCTGCTGCTGCAAGATCATGCTCTTCATCTAACAGGTCCAGGGAATCCTGACGTGCCTTCTCATTATCAGCTTCAACATAAGCTGTCACACGGGGCGAGTCGTGACGGATGTCACAAGGAAGAACTGCCTCCGCTCCATAAACCATGAAGAAAGGTGTGTAACCCGTAGACCTATTGGGTGTGGTGTTGATGCTCCATAACACAGAAGGTAACTCCTAAACCCAACAACCCGGTGTCCGCATCAAAGGAACCATAAGCCTGGGTTTGATACCTTGCAAAATTTCTTGATTTGCCCTCTCCTCTTGACCATTAGACTGGGGGTGAGCTACCGATGCTATATCAAGCCGGATGTGCTCACGTTGGCAAAATTCCTCCATCTCTCCCTTTGACAGATTAGTACCATTATCAGTTATAATACTGTGTGGAAATCCAAACCAGAATATCACCTTTTTGATGAATTGAACCGCCATGGCCGCATCACACTTACTGACTGGCTCTGCTTCCACCCATTTGGTGAATTTATCAACTGCCACTAACAAGTGGGTCTTTTTGTCCTTGGATCGCTTGAAGGGTGCAACCATATCAAGCCCCCAAGTCGCAAATGGCCAAGTTATTGGAATCATCCTCAACTCCTGAGCCGGAATGTGAGCACGGCGTGCAAATTTTTGACAACCATCACATCTCTTGACTAAATCCTCTGCATCAGCATGTGCTGTTAACCAGTAAAAACCGTGGCGAAAGGCTTTAGAAATCAAAGACTTTGAACCGGCATGGTGACCACTGTCGGTGTTCTGGGAACGGGGGTCCCCAGACTTGCCTACCTGCGGCCTGCGGCGTGGCTCAAAGGGGGGCCCAGCATGGCCCATCTTCATCAACACAGACCCAAGACCCTCGCGAGGGGCCAAGCCTCGCGGGGCGGACGACACGGAGCTTCCTTAAGCACGGCCTCACCAGGCTGGCTCGCGAGGAGGCGGAGAGATCAAGGCGGGGTACCTCACGAGGTGCCCGTGACGCAAGCCATGACGACCAAGGGTGCCAGGCGGGCGCCAGCCCGCGCAGTGTCCTCCTTTCCCCTTTGGTGCAAAGGGGGCAAGTGCAGCCGCGGAGTACCGAGGCATCAGGCAAAGGTTGCCATTTCGGTGCAACAAGACCAAGACCAGGAGGACTGCACAACGGAGGTCATCATGGAGCCCAAGACGGCGTCACCACCAGAGCTTTGTGCAGGCGAGGACCAACTTTAGTCAGGATAAGTGTACCAGATGTTCCCCTTCAAAATGGCCAATTGTTGGCGCCCTTCCCGCTCAATATTTGGGAAGAGGCCCATGGCCATTGCCTATAAGTAGGACCAGCCACCCACAGGGAGGGGAGGTTCGAGATCGAGCATCAAGGACCAAGGATCGCATCGACATCAGAGAGAGAAGGGTGACTGAACTCCTCCTAGCAGTTCATCCCCCCCCCAGCCAAGAATAGACCCTCGCGAGGCTGTTCTTCCTTGTATTGTTCATCATCATCAGCCCAAGAGGCAATCCACCACACCACACACTGGAGTAGGGTATTACACCAAAACGGTGGCCCGAACCAGTATAAACCCTGTGTCTCTTGTGTTGTTCTTTCCAAGGCTTAGATCTTAGCGAGGCGGAGGGGCGCAGGTAGGTAGAAGGCGAAATCTCCGCGCGCACCCCAGTGTTCGAACCTCAAGGGTCTGCCGGAACCCGAAATCTGACATTTGGCGCGCCAGGTAGGGGTGCGCCGGAATTCGTCTTCCACCACCCCGTTCTCCTCCGACCATTGCGCCCATATCTGACGCTCGTCGGGCCCGCGCCGAGCGCCGGGCCGCTCTCGCTTCCCGCGTCGCCCAGACGGCTCCTATCGGCGGGCGTCCTCGTCGTTCCCCGTCACCTGCCGTCAACGCCGCCACCGGCCCGGCGGGGGACGAGCAGCAAGCATCGTCTCAGCATCCGTCAGTGCGGCAAGACGGCCGCACCGCTACTCCCTCGCTCACCCCAGCTGGTTCTTCGTTCCGCACGCTCCGCTCACCCATGGAGGCTCGAGCTGCGCTCATCGCGGCAAACGAGCTCCTGCGCTGCCGTCCTGTCGACGACGTCTACGAAGAATGGATCGACCGCGTCGCCGAGCTCGTCCGCGCCGCAGGGGGCTCTCCTGCATCGTCCGTTCCGCTTCACCGCACCCCGCCCCGCGCAGGCGATGAGGCTCCGGCGGCGCCCCGGCCGCCTCCTCCTCAAGAAGGCGCCATGGCTCCAAGGAGCGTGGCCCCTGGGCAGAACCCGCTCTGTCAGGTGCCAGCGCGGCAAGAGCTGAGCTGCCAAGAAGTCCCTCGCTCGCAAGAAGCTGCCCGGGCGCTCCCTGCTCCAGCACGTCGCGACCATGCTCCTGCTCCCGCACGCCAAGACCCCGTGCTGCTCCCAGCTGCAGCGCATGGGGACATGCAAGACCAAGCTCTCCGTCACCCAAGGCCTCCCATGGCCACAGCAGGCTGCCGTGCCTTCACCATCGAGCTACGCAGCGTCGCGTGGCCCGGCAAGTTCAAGCCAGACCTGCCTCCTCGTTACGACGGCACGGCCGACCCTACGGAGTTCCTCCAGCTCTATGAGCTGGGTATCGAAGCTGCCAACGGAGACGAGAAGGTCATGGTGAACTGGTTTCCCATGGCGCTCAAGGATGGGGCCCGCACCTGGCTCCTGAACGTGGCTCCAGGCACGATCTCCTCCTGGGACGAGATGTGCACCCGCTTCATCGCCAACTTCCAAGATACTCGCGACCGGCCACCCACCGTGAGCGACATGCGCCGCATCAAGCAACAACCCGGGGAGACTTTGCAGAAGTACATCCAGCGCTTCAACAACGCACGCCTCAAGATTCCCAAGGTGACCGAGGAGGCCATCATCTCAGCCTTCTCCGACGGCGTGCACGATGTTAAGATGAAGGAGGAGCTGGCGATGCATGAAGACCTGTGCACTTCCTTGAAGCTGTTAACCTTGGCAACCAAGTGCACCAGGGCTGAGGAAGGGCGTCTCTCCCTCCTCGAGCTGCCTGCCGCAGACCCAGAAGAGAAGAAGCCCAAGGCCAAGGATGTGAAGCGCAAGGGGGCTGCCGTGCTCGCGGCAGAACCAGACACCAAGCGGGGCAGAGATCAGCCCGAACCTTCCAAGGGCAGTCGATACTGTGTGTACCACGACCTCCACACCCATAACACCAACGAATGTCAAGAGCTTGGAGCCATGCGAGAAGGAAGGATCGGCCGTCGCCCCGATCACGGTGACCGGGGCTACGGTCGAGGAGGAGGAAGGAACGCAGGACGCTGGGAAGACCGTGGCCCGCGCCAAGGGTGGCGCGATCAACCTCGTGAGGATCGTTGGCAAGATCCGTCTCGCAAGGGAGACTGGAGGGATCAGCCTTGCGAGGATCGCCTGCAAGGCAACGCAGGCCTCCCTCCGCTGCCGCCGCAGCCAAGGAGAAACAAGGACCGCCACCAGGACGAGGGGGCTGGGGGCTTCCAGGAGCTGCGCGCGATCGCCTGCATCCTGGGTGGGGCTCAAGCCCCAGCCTCTCAACGCATCTTCAAGCAGTTCGCCCGCGAAGTGAATGCAGTCCTCCCCAAGCTCGAAGCCACGCGCCCTCTCAGGTGGTCGGCGTGTGCCATCACGTTCAGCTCAGCAGATCAGCTCAAGTGTGCGGCTACAGCAGGAGTCCTCCTGATGCTTTGTTCCCCAATCATCAGCAACGTGGTGGTCACTAGGACCCTCATCGATGGCGGGGCAGGGCTCAACGTCCTCTCCGTGGAAACATTCAACAATCTCCAAGTGCCCTACAGCCAGCTTCAGCCAACCAAGCCTTTCTCCGGAGTCACCGACGGCTCCACGGTCCCGATTGGGCAGGTCCGCCTCCCTGTCACCTTCGGGGCACGTGACAACTACCGCACCGAGCTCATCGACTTCGACGTCGCTCACATTCGCCTGCCGTACAACGCCATCCTTGGGTACCCAGCGCTGGCCAAGTTCATGGCCGTAACTCACCACGGCTACAACATCCTCAAGATGCCAGGAAGTGGCGGAGTCATCACGGTGCCCTGTGAAGATAAGGACGCGGTGTGTTCCCTGGAGCGAGCCTTTCAAGCCGCGTCACTAGAAGACCCGAATCGCGGAAGCAGAAGGCTTCCCGAGACTGCCCCCAAGAAGAAGAAGACATCGTCCGACACGGCCCCTCAGGAGGCAGGCCCCTCTGGGCCCGTGCCTGCCCAGGGGGAACCTCCTTCCATCGCATAGGAAAGCGCGCCCGGCGCCCTCCTCAGGCAGGGCTCGAGGGCTCTCCCCTGGAGGGCCACCGACCTGGCTAGGGTCACGAGGGAGGCGCTTGGGCACCACATGGAGGCGTGTTTCGAAGCACGTTTCCCTCAAGAAGGAGTAAGGCAAGGAGAGCCAGACCCTCAGGAGTTCGTCAGCAAGACCATTCAGGAGCTACAGGAGTCAAGAGTCATGAAAGGCGGCCGCCGCCTACCAGCAGTGGCTCCCCATCCAGCAGTGGCTCTGCATCGACATACCAGGGCTCAATCGACTCGCCTCTCTGGAGCGCCTCTGGCCCTCGCGAGTGGGGCGCTGCGGAGGTCCACCCCACAGCTATGTTCGCATGCCTTACGGCTTGCCGAACGCGGCTGCCACGTACCAGCGCCTCATGAGGGGCATCATGGAGGCACAAGAGGCCAGGCGTTCCGCAGCCCTGGCGGAGAGGGAGATGGTCCGCGAGGAGCCACCAGCGCCTCCGGAGCCTCCCGAGGCCCCTAGTCCTGGGGGCTCGTGAGGATCGGCTTCCACAGCCCACCGAGTCTGCTACACCAACAGTCCTTCGTCCTCAACATCATCAGGTGACATCTTTCAAGTTTCATTCCCAGCTGGGAGCGCCCCACAGGGCTGCATTATTCCCAGGCCGCGTGGGTCCGTCCCTGCGGCATGTATCCCTTTTATTTCATGTTGTTAGCTTACTTTGTTGGGGGCGCCCCTCGGGCTGCATCATCCCCAAGTCGCTCGGGCCAGACCCAGCGGCATGTATCCCTTTTGTGTTTATTTCCGGTTATGCGTTCGACCCACCATGCTTGATTATTTGATGCCGGTCCACGGCACCTCTTCTTCTCCATGCCGACCACTTGCACGTTAAAGGGGGGGTACCTGAGCATCGCGACTCAGGGCTCTTACTCGCTCTCCAGCCCTCACCCTCTGGCCTTGTCCATGGCATCGCGACCAGGCATACCAGTGACGGCTGAGACCAGCTCAAGGGTCGGGACCCGAGGACGTAGAGTACCGGCATCTAACCAAATTTGCAGGGACACATCACAAGATAAGGCCCAGTGCCAGGCGCAACCCGCCTAAAGGTAGGGCCCCGTGAGTCCCGCGTTGGCTCACGGTTGCCCAGATACACCTCGCCAGGCCCTACCGTGCTAGCCACGTGTCAGGGCGGGGTTGTACACGCCCCGGGGGCTCCTCCCGGAGGGGGCCCCCCTCCCACGTACCAGTGGA
>NC_057797.1:582137021-582151733 GCF_018294505.1 Triticum aestivum | reverse complement strand
CGCCCCACCGCCCAAACCCCCGCCTCGCCGGAGCCCCTCGCCGGAGGTACCGCCCCGGATCCCGAGCCGCCGGTTTTTTAAAAAACCATTCAGTTTTCTTTAGAAACCCTAGTTCATTTTTTCAGACCGGTTCGCTGGTTTTTCTCGGTTCTTCTATTTACCGGACGTTCGTCCGTACGTTCATTTTAACGAATGGTTTTCGCCCGTTAGTTACAGTTAACGAACAATCGTTCATTAGTCTGTTCGTCAGTTTTCTTTTTGTCGGTTTTATCCGCGATTATTTTCGATCGCGATTTCTGATCCGATCTTAGTTTCTGTTTATCTTTTCGCTTTTTACTCGGAATCAGGCGATTCAAGTGCCTAGATCTTCATCGTGAGACCCTCTTTCTGTTTAACCAACTTGCACAAGTTTTTTGCTACTGTAAAATTTGACCTAGGTCCAGATTAGTAAAGGGATCTTGTTTCTTTCGCTGTTTGAGTTTCGTTGCTCCGTTCGATTTGATTCTTTTTGCGTACCGGAGTTCTTAAGTTGAACTTTCTGGTCAGCCTCTCTTATTTGAGTTTTGCTTGTGCATCTTTGCTTGTTGCTTATGTATGTTATTGTTTGTTTGCGACAGAACACCCGGAGTGCGAAGCGTGTTACTACGAGTCTCTAGGTTTCGCGGATCGTTAGCAAGGCAAGTAACACATTGATCATACTCTTTTCATACCCGGTTTTTATGCATTAGTTCCAATCCTCAAACATTGCATGATTAGGATGTCATTAACTTGTGGGTTGGGAAGTAGTTATTGAGGTAGAACCTATTGCCCTGTTACTATCAAACCCTTGGGAGTTACTTCTACGCGTTGCTTATATTACTATGCTATGCTATGCTCGTAGACGTGGTTTGGGTTTGAGTGAAATCCATGACAGATGTGAGATTTTTAATTAATGGTTCAACTTAATGTGGCAACCTAAATAAACATCTGGGTGGATTGAGGCACCTGGGGAACCCAGTGTTGTCTGTTTTTTTGGAAATCCCGGGGTACCCGTGTGATCTTCCTATGGACCACCACCCATGCTCAAAGGGAACTAAGATTATTCATGCTAGAAACTTCCGTGTGCAGCCACAAGCAATTATGGTCTCTAGCATAGTTGAGTAAGTTACGTGAAGCTCTTGAAGAGGTAGATCAGCAGGTAGTGGGTTTTGTAGGTTTGGTATGGTCAACCCGGAGTAGAGAGTTAACGTTTCTGAAAGACTGTGTCTCGGTCATCCGTTTCTCAAACACCATGCAGTGTGAGAAATCCAACGGAGGCGATCGAGTCTTGTGGGGAAAAGTGCGCAAACCTCTGCAGAGTGTACAATCTAATCATGGTTAGTCGTGTCCCCGGTTATGGACAATCTTGAGTATCTAGTACTTGAGTTATCACATGTATCTCATCACTCTTAATTAATATTGTTGGGTTGTTAACTACTTTAATTTGGGATTGAGTTGGGGTTACCTTCTCAATGTTGTTCAACCACCATGATAGTTAAATAAAATCTATTCCTTTGTTGTAGGGAAAAATTGGCTTTACGCAAAACTGTAACCATAGAGCTTTCCACCAGCCAAATATGCATATAGTGATAGCATTATTCTGTTCTTGCTCTACTGTGTTACTTTGCCAGCATATTCCATGTGCTGGCCCGTTCTCGGGCTGCAACGTATCATGTTGCAGGCTTTTTAGACGAAGAGTAAGGTTCGTTAGGTCGTTGCCGTGCAGCTCAGCTATGTCGTTGGAGTTGATGGCCTCACTTTATCTTCCAAGCCTTCCGCTATTATCGCATTAGATGGCCTTAAGCCATATTATTGTAATAAGTTCTCTTTGGAGACATTCGATGTAATAAGTGTGTGATTGCTACTCTGCTATAAATCCTCGAGTACTATGTGTGTTAGCATTACTGATCCATGGATGACACTGAAGCACAGAGACTTGACTATCTAAGGTCGGGTCGCTACAAGATGGTATCAGAGCACACGCTGAGTGTTGGACATGACCACTAAGATAAACCATAGGTCACTCTTCTCTACTCATTTCTGACTCCTCTCCATTTTCTACTCTTTAGGATGACGGAGATGAAGAACAAGTTTGCACAACCGGATGAAGACACACCTTTTGGACGTCACTTGAAGGAAGTCACTAGGTACTTGAACATTGGAATACCAAGCTTCACCGGGACGTACAACGCCACCCTACTAGAAGAGGAGCGCTGGAAGATTCAAGTACAAGTTCCAGGAAGGACGTTCTCACCAACTTCCAAACCCATAGAATTTTCTTTCGATGCACCAACCAGGAGTTTAGGAAAGAGCATGGCAGCCCACATTACCATGGGACGCATTGGAGAAGTCTACAACAGGGAACTCAAGGACACTATCTACCAAATATGTGGGTGCCGAGACGAGCAATGGGAAGTAATCACCACCAGGAAGGATAGATCCATTGCAACTTTCATCCATGAGTTAAACCAGCACATTCAACGTCAGGAGAACTAGATGTGTGTAGACATGATGGACTTGAAGAAGGCGAAGACTAGGATCATTGAGCTGGAGGAGGAACTCAAATCAAGACATCACTATAGAAGAATGACGACCTAGTTAGGAAGATCAGAGTATTCATGGGAGACCCCACACCAGTAGAAGAAGATGAAGAACCCAAGGAGATTCGCCCCGAGGACTACATCATCATCGACGACACCGATTCAGATCCTAGTGATGATGACTTTGAAGACGAAGCTGGAGCAGACATCATGGAGTCTTCCACCGATCAAAATTTCTAGATGACCACCATATATCATTAGTATACCCCCATGTAATTAGTAGTAGTAGAGCACTTTTGCGATAGTTCTAGACCGCTTGTATGCCCTTGCTTGATTGATTGAGTGAAATGATTGTGTTTGTCTCATGTGCATATGGGTAGTGCTTCCTCATTAGACCTCATTCTATTCTGATCTCTCCCCTCTAAACCCATCAGATGCCTCTGAGACGTGACCCCGGATTTGCTTTCCCACCGGAGCTCACTCAGTTGATCCAGCAACAGAATACCTTGATGCAATTGCTAGTTTAGAACTAGGGCAACAACAACAATGCGCCGCCAGTGGACAACCTAGCCCATTTTCTAAGGTTACAGCCATCGGTGTTTTCCAGTAGCACCGAGCCTATAGTTTCTAATGATTGGCTACGCCGTATTGGAAGGGAGTTGACCACCGCAGGTTGCACAGATGCTAAGAAGGTGCACTTTGCCGCACACCAGTTGGATGGACCAGCAGCCTCATGGTGGGAGAATGTCACGCCCTCGATGCAGCTATATCTCCCATGTGTCGAAGCACGACTTAGAGGCATAATCACATTGAAAGCAATGTCGCAAGTGAGGTAATGTTCACACAACCCATGTAATACATAAGGGAAAGAGATACATAGTTGGCTTACAATCGCCACTTCACACAAATACATGAATAAAGCATTACATCATCCAAATACAATCAAGGTCCGGCTACGGAACCAAAATAAAAGAAGAGCCCCAAATACGACACGGTCCCCGATCGACCCCAACTGGGCACCACTACTGATCAACTAGAACGAAACAACACAAAGGACAAGATCTTCATCGAGGTCCTCCTTAAGCTTGGTTGCATCACCTGCATGGTTCAACGGCACCTACAAGCTGGTTTTGGAAGTATCTGTGAGTCACGGGGACTCAGCAATCTCGCACCCTCGCGATCAAGACTATTTAAGCTTATAGGTAAGGTAAAGGTATGAGGTGGAGCTGCAACACGCGACTAGCATATATGGTGGCTAACATACGCAAATGAGAGCGAGAAGAGAAGGCAAAGCACGGTCGATAAAACTGTGATCAAGAAGTGATCCTAGACAACCTACATCAAGCATAACTCCAACACCGTGTTCACTTCCCGGACTCCGCCGGAAAGCGACCATCACGGTTACACACGCGGTTGATGCATTTTAATTAAGGTCAACTTCAGGTTTTCTACAACCGAACATTAACAAATTCCCATCTGCCCATAACCGCGGGCATGACTTTCAAAAGATCAAATCCCTGCAGGGGTGTCCCAACTTAGCCCACGACAAGCTCTCACGGTCAACGAAGGAATAGGCCTCCTTCCGAGACATTTCGATCAGACTCGGTATCCCGGTTCTACAAGACATCCTCGACAATGGTAAAACAAGTCCAGCAAGACCGCCCAATGCGCCGACATCCTGATAGGAGCTGCACATATCTCGTTCTCAGGGCAACACCGGATGAACACTACATACAACTAAAATCAGCCCTCAAGTTTCCCTGAGGTGGCGCCGCAAGTGGCTCTAGTTTGGACCAACACTTAGACAAGCACTGGCCCGGGGGGTTAAAATAAAGATGACCCTCGGGATGTGCGACTCCCAAGGGAAAAAGGCTAGGTGGCAAATGGTAAAACCAAGGTTGGGCCTTGCTGGAGGACTTTTCTTCAAGGCGAACTGTCAAGGGGTTCCCATTATAACCCAACCGCGTAAGGAACGCAAAATCCGGGAACATAACACCGATATGACGGAAACTAGGGCGGCAAGAGTGGAACAAAACACCAGGCATAAGGCCGAGCCTTCCACCCTTTACCAAGTATATAGATGCATTAATTAAATAAGATATATTGTGGTATCCCAACAAGTAAACAATTTTCCAACAAGGAATGATCTCCATGTTCCAACAAGGAACAAACTTCAATCTTCACCTGCAACTAACAACACTATAAGAGGGGCTGAGCAAAGCGGTAACATAGCCAAACAATGGTTTGCTAGGACAAGGTGGGTTAGAGGTTTGGCGTGGCAATATGGGAGGCTTGATAAGCAAGTGGTAGGTATCGCGGCATAGGCATAGCAAAAGAGCGAGCAACTAGCAAGCAAAGATAGAAGTGATTTCGACGGTATGATCATCTTGCCTGAAATCCCGCAAGGAAGAAGAACGAGTCCATGAAGAAGACAAACGGGCGTAGTCGAATGGGTCCTCACAAACGCGACGTTATCGGAACCAACCCGAAGAAGCAAACACCAGAAAGAAGCACGCAACATAGTAAACAACCATCACATAACATGGCATGATGCAAAATCAAGTATGATGCATATCTGGTTTAATGAGGCATGGCATGGCAAAGTGCAACAAACATCACTACAAATTAAGTGGAGCTCAATATGCAACGAGTTGCATCTTGACAAAACACCACAACACGTTATTTAGTTCGATGTCATTTATGTACTCAACAATATTAAATGTTGGTTAACATGGCAAGAGGGTGAAGCAAAAGAAAACTACCTATCTAGTCAAGTTTAAATGAGGCCGGAAGCAACGAACAACAATTCCGGTAAGTCCCCATATGCATATATTAGGTTTGGTACTGTTCTGCCCTAAACCATATTTTATAGTTGTTAAACATGCAAAGTGATGCCACCATGTTAAACTATGCAAAATTCTACCCCATTTACATATAAAGATAATTAAATTCGGAGCTACCGTTATTTAGTTATGAAATAAAGCATTTTAGCAAGTTATTTAAACAAATTTAAACAAACAGCTTTTTAAACATTTCAGACATGGGTGAAAGTTGCATATTATTAAACTAGACAAAATTCTAAGCAACTTTCATATATAATTCATTTTAATCCGCTGCACCAATTGTGAGTTATTATATGCATGATCCACAAGGGCTTTTCTGCAAAACTGGCAAACTCTGGATAATTAGGAAAATCCCAGGCGCTGGAAAAAACATCACGGGCCGAACCTAGAACAGGAGCATGGGCGCGGAATAGTATGTTGCACCCAGTGCGATGTATAGGTGGGGGTAGCTCACCATGGGCTTCGGCCCAGCTGGAAGCAGAGGAGGCCGGCGATAGCGTTTCTGGGCCTCGGGCCGTGCGCTGGGCCGGATGAAGCTGGGGCGGCGCTGGGCCTTGGCGCCTGTCGATGGAGGCGGCCCAGTTCGGTGGATCTGGAGGCCGACTGGCTTGGCGTTGGGCCTTGGCGTGATCGAACCAGGATGCAGGGTGTGGTCAACGTGCCCACGACCACAACGAGCAAAGGATGCCCCGGTTGCAGAGGAGGCAGGAAACGGGGCACTCTGACGAGGAAGAAGGCCGTCGCAGGCTCTCAGGCATGGGGAAGCTCAGCACGAACGGATCCAGGGGCGGGGAGAACGTTCCCGATGGTGGTGGGCTTGACGAAGAAGAGCAGCAACGACTCGAGGAGGGGAACTTGGCGAGGGGATCAGTCATGGCGACGCCAGGCTTGAGAGGAGGCTGTCAGCCACGGCGTGGAGATCCTCCGGCGCTCGTGCGTGTGCAGGTGTGCGGAGGGCCTCGCCGGGTTCGTGTGGGAGGAGTGCAGGAGGCGCGCGAGGAGGGACTTGGCGTGGTCGAGGGCGACGGCCTCAGGTCAGGGGAGGTCGAGCGCAGGACGAGGTGAACGGCGGCAGGAGGTGGCTTCCGTTCATGGCGGCACCGTCCTAGTGGCTTCCTGTAGAATGGGAAGGAGAGAGAGATGAGCTCGGGAGAGAGAGCAGTAAAAGGAGAGGGGGAGGAGGAGGAGACGGCGAGCGGTGGCATGACCTGGTTGCCGGAGTGGCAAGGCGACGGGAGGAAGGAGTAGGTGCTCGAGCGGCTCGGCAGCGGCCATGGGAGCTCGTGCTCCTTGCACGGCTGCACGAGGCAGGGCCTCTAGATCCATCGCTCTGTGTGGGGGAACTCGGTTGCCGGCGCGGGAAGGCACAGGATGCAAGGGGGGGGGTCGAGCGAGGGAGCAGCAGAGGATGTAGGAGGAGGCGATGTGGCGCTGGTTGATTGGGTCGATCCAATCTGGGAGGATCCCGAAGCGGATGCGGGAGTGTGGCGGCGGCGGGTGAGGGAAAGATGGGACAACTAGCCTAAAACTTAGGGTTAGACTAGAATATATAGCGAGTGGATATTTGGGTAGGGGCTAATCCGTCTCCCCGATCGTAATCAGACGGGCGAAAAAAAATAGATAGGGAGTCCAAACAAGAAAACGGTGACGTTTTGTTGATGTTTGGGGATGATCTGAGACCAACGGTGGCAACTGTCCGGGTCGGGTCCGGGACTGTTTCGGACGCACACAAGGGGGGCTGCGGGCTGACGAGAGAGGTTAGGTTGGACCTGGCGGTTGTCAGTGGACTGTGCAGAAGCTTAGGGCTGAGAGAAGAGAAGAGAGAGAGAGATCTGGCGACAGTTTCCGGAGACCGAAAACATCCGACGTTAGACCGACTATAATGTCGCTATAGTTATCCATTGGGCTATCAAACGAACTCCGAACGCGATGAAACTTGGCAGGCGGTCTACTAACAACAAAACAACACCGCACACCAACTTTCATCCCATTCCGAGAACATTTTCCAGCCACTTATAAAATACTATCTCGGACATGTCGCGGGCGCGTGCAAGTGTGGTTGGGCTCAGAACGGACAACGGAGAGAACTCGGAGAACCCGGACGAATGCAAGTTTTGAAAAACATGATGATGCTATGCAAATGATGACATGATGAAATGCAACACGCAAGCAAAAGACATGGCAACACATCAACTAACTGGAAGACACCTGGCACATCGGTCTCGGGGCGTCACAACACTCCACCACTACGAGAGGATCTCGTCCCGTGATCCAGAATGGCACCGGAGGGAAAAACAGAGGAGAAAGAGAAGAGGTAAACTACATTGCTTCTTTGACAAACGCGTGAAACCACGAACCTTGAATAAGGTTAAGCCATTTTGAGAAAAGAATACAACGGAGATGAACGAAGTTGAAAACACTCCGTTAGAAAAGAGGGACAAAAACATTGCGAAAACCTTGAGGTTGAAGGGAAGATATATATAGAAAACACTCCGGTTAAGGAAGGGGATCAAGGAAGACCAAATTCGGGCAACACTCCGGTTGAAAAGAGGGGAATTGAATAAGAACTTGATAAGGTGATATAACTTGAAAAGAGGGCACGACACTCCGGTTAAATGGACAATCATGAAAAGAACATGATCTTGACAAAATAAGAAGATGGGTTGAAGAGAACAACAACACAATGCCTTCGGAACGAAAGAATAGAAGTTGTATCGACGAAACAAAAGAACGGAGAAGAAAACAACATCTTCTACCTCCAATGAGCTTGAAAAGCATCTTAAAGAGAAGGGTCACGCGGAGTTGTTGGAACAATCCACAACGAAAAGAATAAACTTGATATGGTCTTATGGAACATCTCAAAATTATGAGGTGACAACCTGCCACTCACGGGAAAAAGAATTGGATTGGTATGAACAAGGAGACGAGAAAGCATTTCACCGGGAGGATAAAGAAGAACTTGGGTCCTTTATGAGCATCATAAATAGCACGATCCTTAGGGAAGAGCTTTAGGTGAAATATAACCCAAGGTAACTCCAAAGACGAGATTGATGGATTTGAAATACCTCATTCTTAATAACATGTGAATCATGAAACATGAACTCAAATTATCAAGAATGGCATAATACCACCTCCAAAGATACGGTAGAAAGAAATTGCACTCCGGATTGCAAGATGAAGAAACTTAAGCTCCTTAGAAAAAAATCTCGATGAAAACTTCTAGAAGGAATTAAATCCTTTATGAACCATCATGTAGAACCTTCATGAAGAACTCCGGTAACCAAAGCATGATCAATCGAAATGAAAGATAAGTTGAAAATACTAGATGAAACCTTGTAATGATTTAGATGGATCTCCGTGGTGATATAATTGCGAGAGCTTGGATCTCCGGGAAAAGAAAGATGAGCACTTGAAAACAAGAATTTAGTCATCGTGAACAAACTCCGGGAGAAAAGATTAACATATGGATGAAACAAGAATAAGAATTACATTATGCTTATCCTTCACCAATTCAAATTGATGACAACCAATGGAATTGGCATACAACTTATTCTCATAGAAAAGTATTAAAATAGATATGGTGCAAACTAGAGAAGGTCTTCAACGAACCACCGGTAGAATTGAAACCATGAATGAATTGATACGGAAGAGAAATCTTGAACGAACCACCGTAAGAATTGGAAATGAATGAAGTAAAGATAAAGAAACACCGGGAAGAATTTATTAAATGAACGAAGATGCTTGAGAGAATTTAGATACATGAGAACGAAGAGATCACGAGCCGATTAAAGATCACTTGAACGAAGCACCGTTAAGATTGGAGAATGATAACTGAAAGCTGAGAATGAATAATCTTAGATGATGGGCTTCAGAGTAAGGAAAAGAATTTTTTGCGATCAAAACAATTATGAGAGGATGGCCTTGAACTAGAACCACGAATCTCTGAGAGAACAAATAAGATATGGAGGCAAAACTCTTCTTCGGTCTTCAAATCTCCGAGAATGACGATGAGAAACACCACCATGAATTATTTAGAAACTCTGGAAGAATCAAAACGAAGAGGTTGAGCCAACGATGAAAAGAATTTGAAAAATCTTGGAGAAAGGCACTTGACTGATGAAAATCATTCTTACGTCAAACTTCAAAAAGAATTTGAGAATACCTCCGAGAAAATAAGAAGAGTCAGGTAAGATCCTGGGAAAAGACCTGTGGGTTAGGGCCCACTCAAAAGAAAACACCGTTGAATGATTTGAAGGAGAGATTGCACCGGTTGAAATAACTGGCTTGAATAAGATAAGACCTCAAAATAGCTTGAACGAATGTAGAGTGGAAAACACGAATCTTCGGGATATCTTCAGCACTCCGGAACAATTGAATAGCGAGAAGTGAATGATTAAGAATTGCACCGGTAAGAAAAGGTATTTGAAACGAGGAAAAAGGATATGATCCACAAAGCTTGACTTGAAACCACCGGAGAAGATAAAAGAAATGAAGAATGATGAACTAGAAGTTCCGTTAGTATCTTCATGAGAATCACCGGATAAGAACTTTGAAGGAAAAGAATAGAGAGGCTTCACATCAATAAGATGGATACTCGATTAAGAGATCTGAATCCTTGGAGAAAAACAAAGGGAGGGAGGGTGGGAAAAACAAAGACAATTTGGAATGGGTGAAACGAACACCGTTGAGAAGAACTGATACTTGATCTTGCGGTTGTAGAAATGATCGGATCCATTTGAAGAGAAACACGCCAGTGAAAAGAAATTGAAATGACAAACTCGATGATCGAGAAGGATTAGTATTCACATAGGAATATGAGAACACCACTTGGAAAAGGTATGGAATCAACATTTGACTTCGAAGCAACTCGAATACCACAACTCCAAAACAAAACAAAGGATTGGCTTGCAAAATAAGCCGGAACAAACATATGATAGAGATTTCGTCCGAAGTTTTCCTGGTGGGGCCTACACGGGCTCGATCGTACAGCACCATCATGTACAAGGTAGTGCACATGACATATGAAGCGTCCCCGAGTCGGCATAGCCAAGGACTCTTTAAGACACAACGAGACCACTGTAAAAGCGACCATGAATAGGCGGACCACTAGACGTCGAACCCCAATTTCATATCATACATCTATCGAAAAGATATCCTAGGAGCTACTTGAATTCCCACCTATGAAACTCCCGAAACTTTCCAGTTATGCAATTAGGTGTTGGGGATACAGGGGAAGCATAATATCTCACCCAAATCTAGCAAATCCTACATCCAGATGTATCCATCCTTCAACACATAACCAAGAAAACTTCGAAAATCGTCTACCTCAACCTTCGAAAAGCATCCGTTATACAAGTTATGGCAATACTCCCGAACTCCCGCCCCAGTACTGGGTGGCGTCGAGGTTATCTCACCAACAACTGCATAAAAGAGATTTTTGATGTCAGCGAAACTAAACTCAGGTATTCCAGAACTGCAATGATAAAATTGTGACGACAACACCTCGGAGCTCAACTCCCCGGGACACTGCCACAACCCCTAAATGACAGGAGGCACCAAGAACAATGGTCTCGTCACAAATCCATCGGAACGATTCCAAGATACCCGCATGATCCTAATTTTTTTTAGTGAAATTTGAGAAGAGAAAAGTCAAAACTCTATGTCAGGATGCCTTACCGGAGCGATGAAGGGACTGGGAAGTAAAAAGAATTCCTAAACTCTCCGATATATAATTCCTAAATGACTCAAAACATTTTCTAGACTCAACTCGTCCGCTAATTCGATCAAGCAATGGGGCTCCTAAGGTCGGGGAAGGCTCTGAGGCTCTGATACCAACTTGTCACGCCCTCAATGCGGCTATATCTCCCACGTGTCGAAGCACGACTTAGAGGCATAACCGCATTGAAACCAATGTCGCAAGTGAGGTAATCTTCACACAACCCATGTAATACATAAGGGAAAGAGATACATAGTTGGCTTATAATCGCCACTTCACACAAATACATGAATAAAGCATTACATCATCCAAATACAATCAAGGTCCAGCTACGGAACCAAAATAAAAGAAGAGCCCCAAATGCGACACGGTCCCCGATCGACCCAAACTGGGCACCACTACTGATCAACTAGAACGAAACAACACAAAGGACAAGATCTTCATCGAGGTCCTCCTTGAGCTTGGTTGCGTCACCTGCACGATTCAACGTCACCTGCAAGCTGGTTTTGGAAGTATCTGTGAGTCATGGGGACTTAGCAATGTCGCACCCTCGCGAACAAGACTATTTAAGCTTATGGGTAAGGTAAAGGTATGAGGTGGAGCTGCAACACGCGACTAGCATATATGGTGGCTAACATATGCAAATGAGAGCGAGAAGAGAAGGCAAAGCGCGGTCGATAAAACTATGATCAAGAAGTGATCCTAGACAACCTACGTCAAGCATAACTCCAACACCGTGTTCACTTCCTGGACTCCACCGGAAAGCGACCATCACGGTTACACACGCGGTTGATGCATTTTAATTAAGGTCAACTTCAGGTTTTCTACAACCGGACATTAACAAATTCCCATCTGCCCATAACCGCGGGCACAACTTTCGAAAGATCAAATCCCTGCAGGGGTGTCCCAACTTAGCCCATGATAAGCTCTCATGGTCAACGAAGGAATAGACCTCCTTCCAAGACATTCCGATCATACTCGGTATCCCGGTTCTACAAGACATCCTCGACAATGGTAAAACAAGTCCAGCAAGACCGCCCGATGCGCCGACATCCTGATAGGAGCTGCACATATCTCGTTCTCAGGGCAACACCGGATGAACACTACGTACAGCTAAAACCAGCCCTCAAGTTTCCCTGAGGTGGCACCGCAAGTGGCTCTAGTTTGGACCAACAGTTAGACAAGTACTGGCCCGGGGGGTTAAAATAAAGATGACCCTCGGGATGCGCGACTCCCAAGGGAAAAAGGCTAGGTGGCAAATTGTAAAACCAAGGTTGGGCCTTGCTGGAGGAGTTTTATTCAAGGCGAACTGTCAAGGGGTTCCCATTATAACCCAACCGCGTAAGGAACGCAAAATCCAGGAACATAACACCGATATGACAGAAATTAGGGCGGCAAGAGTGGAACAAAACACCAGGCATAAGGCCGAGCCTTCCACCCTTTACCAAGTATATAGATGCATTAATTAAATAAGATATATTGTGGTATCCCAACAAGTAAACAATGTTCCAACAAGGAATGATCTCCATGTTCCAACAAGGAACAAACTTCAATCTTCACCTGCAACTAACAATGCTATAAGAGGGGCTGAGCAAAGTGGTAACATAGC
Organism: Triticum aestivum; assembly: GCF_018294505.1. Taxonomy (NCBI): domain Eukaryota; kingdom Viridiplantae; phylum Streptophyta; class Magnoliopsida; order Poales; family Poaceae; genus Triticum; species Triticum aestivum. The sequence goes on along the minus strand of NC_057797.1, from coordinate 582,139,007 downwards.
CAAACAACGGTTTGCTAGGACAAGGTGGGTTAGAGGTTTGGCGTGGCAATATGGGAGGCTTGATAAGCAAGTGGTAGGTATCGCGGCATAGGCATAGCAAAAGAGAGAGCAACTAGCAAGCAAAGATAGAAGTGATTTCGAGGGTATGATCATCTTGCCTGAAATCCTGCAAGGAAGAAGAACGAGTCCATGAAGAAGACAAACGGGCGTAGTCGAACGGGTCCTCACAAACGCGACGTTATTGGAACCAACCCGAAGAAGCAAACACCAGAAAGAAGCACGCAACATAGTAAACAACCATCACATAACATGGCATGATGCAAAATCAAGTATGATGCATATCTGGTTTAATGAGGCATGGCATGGCAAAGTGCAACAAACATCACTACAAATTAAGTGGAGCTCAATATGCAACGAGTTGCATCTTGACAAAACACCACAACACGTTATTTAGTTCGATCTCGTTTATGTACTCAACAATATTAAATGTTGGTTAACATGGCAAGAGGGTGAAGCAAAAGAAAACTACCTATCTAGTCAAGTTTAAATGAGGCCGGAAGCAACGAACAACAATTCCGATAAGTCCCCATATGCATATATTAGGTTTGGTACTGTTCTGCCCTAAACCATATTTTATAGTTGTTAAACATACAAAGTGATGCCACCATGTTAAACTATGCAAAATTCTACCCCATTTACATATAAAGATAATTAAATTCGGAGCTACGGTTATTTAGTTATGAAATAAAGCATTTGAGCAAGTTATTTAAACAAATTTAAACAAAAAGCTTTTTAAACATTTCAGACATGGGTGAAAGTTGCATATTATTAAACTAGACAAAATTCTAAGCAACTTTCATATACAATTCATTTTAATCCGATGCACGAATTGTGAGTTATTATATGCATGATCCACAAGGGCTTTTCTACAAAACTGGCAAACTCTAGATAATTAGGAAAATCCCAGGCGCTGGAAAAAAACATCACGGGCCGAACCTAGAACAGGAGCATGGGCGCGGAATAGCGTGTTGCACCCAGTGCGATGTATAGGTGGGGGCAGCTCACCATGGGCTTCGGCCCAGCTGGAAGCAGAGGAGGCCGGCAATAGCGTTTCTGGGCCTCGGGCCGTGCGCTGGGCCGGATGAAGCTGGGGCGGCGCTGGGCCTTGGCGCCTATCGATGGAGGCGGCCCAGTTCGGTGGATCTGGAGGCCGACTGGCTTGGCGCTGGGCCTTGGCGTGATCGAACCAGGAGGCAGGGTGTGGTCAACGTGCCCACGACCACAACGAGCAAAGGATGCCCCGGTTGCAGAGGAGGCAGGAAACGGGGTACTCTGACGAGGAAGAAGGCCGTCGCAGGCTCTCAGGCATGGGGAAGCTCAGCACGAATGGATCCAGGGGCGGGGAGAATGTTCCCGATGGCGGTGGGCTTGACGAAGAAGAGCAGCAGTGGCTCGAGGAGGGGAACTTGGCAAGGGGATCAGTCATGGTGGCGCCGGGCTTGAGAGGAGGCTGTCAGCCACGGCGTGGAGATCCTCCGGCGCTCGTGCACATGCAGGTGTGAGGAGGGCCTCGCCGGGTTCGTGCGGGAGGAGTGCAGGAGGCGCGCGAGGAGGGACCTGGCGCGGTCGAGGGCGACAGCCTCAGGTCAGGGGAGGTCGGGCGCAGGACGAGGTGAACGGCGGCAGGAGGTGGCTTCCGTTCATGGCGGCACCGTCCTAGTAGCTTCCTGCAGAAGGGAGGGAGAGAGAGATGAGCTCGGGAGAGAGAGCAGTAAAAGGAGAGGGGGAGGAGGAGGAGACGGCGAGCGGTGGCATGACCTGGTTGCCGGAGCGGCGAGGCGACGGGAGGAAGGAGTAGGTGCTCGAGCGGCTTGGCGGTGGCCATGGGAGCTTGTGCTCCTTGCGCAGCTGCACGAGGCAGGGCCTCTGGATCCGTCGCTCTGCATGGGGGAACTCGCTAGCCGGTGCGGGAAGGCACGGGATGCA